>NW_026908087.1:0-81630 GCF_033978785.1 Entelurus aequoreus | reverse complement strand
TGGAATTTTTACGACAGGGTCCCCCCTTACGACATTTTAGCAAAAAATGTTTTTCGTAAAAAATGCATTTTCTTACATTTACGGGTTTAGTCGGGACTCCTGATGACGTTTTGAGACATCTCCTACAACTACAGCACCAGAATTGTGCTGCTGAATCAAGTCCGTTTTTTGGAATTTTTACGACAGGGTCCCCCCTTACGACATTTTAGCAAAAAATGTTTTTCTTAAAAAATGCATTTTCTTACATTTACGGGTTTAGTCGGGACTCCTGATGACGTTTTGAGACATCTCCTACAACTACAGCACCAGAATTGTGCTGCTCAAACAAGTCCGTTTTTTGAATTTCTTTTTGTAAAAAAAAAGTTTTCCCAAAAAAAGCATTTTATGCCATTTTTAGGTTTTGTAGGGACTCCTGATGACGTTTTAAGACATCTACTACAACTACAGCACCAGAATTGTGCTGCTGAATCAAGTCCGTTTTTTGGAATTTTTACGACAGGGTCCCCCCTTACGACATTTTAGCAAAAAATGTTTTTCTTAAAAAATGCATTTTCTTACATTTTCTTACATTTACGGGTTTAGTCGGGACTCCTGATGACGTTTTGAGACATCTCCTACAACTACAGCACCAGAATTGTGCTGCTGAATCAAGTCCGTTTTTTGGAATTTTTACGACAGGGTCCCCCCTTACGACATTTTAGCAAAAAATGTTTTTCTTAAAAAATGCATTTTCTTACATTTTCTTACATTTACGGGTTTAGTCGGGACTCCTGATGACGTTTTGAGACATCTCCTACAACTACAGCACCAGAATTGTGCTGCTCAAACAAGTCCGTTTTTTGAATTTCTTTTTGTAAAAAAAAAGTTTTCCCAAAAAAAGCATTTTATGCCATTTTTAGGTTTTGTAGGGACTCCTGATGACGTTTTAAGACATCTCCTACAACTACAGCACCAGAATTGTGCTGCTGAATCAAGTCCGTTTTTTGGAATTTTTACGACAGGGTCCCCCCTTACGACATTTTAGCAAAAAATGTTTTTCTTAAAAAATGCATTTTCTTACATTTTCTTACATTTACGGGTTTAGTCGGGACTCCTGATGACGTTTTGAGACATCTCCTACAACTACAGCACCAGAATTGTGCTGCTGAATCAAGTCCGTTTTTTGGAATTTTTACGACAGGGTCCCCCCTTACGACATTTTAGCAAAAAATGTTTTCCGTAAAAAATGCATTTTCTTACATTTTCTTACATTTACGGGTTTAGTCGGGACTCCTGATGACGTTTTGAGAAATCTCATACAACTACAGCACCAGAATTGTGCTGCTGAATCAAGTCCGTTTTTTGGAATTTTTACGACAGGGTCCCCCCTTACGACATTTTAGCAAAAAATGTTTTTCGTAAAAAATGCATTTTCTTACATTTTCTTACATTTACGGGTTTAGTCGGGACTCCTGATGACGTTTTGAGACATCTCCTACAACTACAGCACCAGAATTGTGCTGCTGAAGCAAGTCTGTTTTTTGAAATTTTTTTTGTAGAAAAAGGTTTTCCCAAAAAAAGCATTTTATGCCATTTTTAGGTTTTGTAGGGACTCCTGATGACGTTTTGAGACATCTCCTACAACTACAGCACCAGAATTGTACTGTTGAAGCAAGTCCGTTTTTTGGCATTTTTACGACAGGGTCCCCCCTTACGACATTTTAGCAAAAAATGTTTTTCTTAAAAAATGCATTTTCTTACATTTTCTTACATTTACGGGTTTAGTCGGGACTCCTGATGACGTTTTGAGACATCTCCTACAACTACAGCACCAGAATTGTGCTGCTGAATCAAGTCCGTTTTTTGGAATTTTTACGACAGGGTCCCCCCTTACGACATTTTAGCAAAAAATGTTTTTCGTAAAAAATGCATTTTCTTACATTTACGGGTTTAGTCGGGACTCCTGATGACGTTTTGAGACATCTCCTACAACTACAACACCAGAATTGTGCTGCTGAATCAAGTCCGTTTTTTGGAATTTTTACGACAGGGTCCCCCCTTACGACATTTTAGCAAAAAATGTTTTTCTTAAAAAATGCATTTTCTTACATTTACGGGTTTAGTCGGGACTCCTGATGACGTTTTGAGACATCTCCTACAACTACAGCACCAGAATTGTGCTGCTGAATCAAGTCCGTTTTTTGGAATTTTTACGACAGGGTCCCCCCTTACGACATTTTAGCAAAAAATGTTTTCCGTAAAAAATGCATTTTCTTACATTTTCTTACATTTACGGGTTTAATCGGGACTCCTGATGACGTTTTGAGACATCTCCTACAACTACAGCACCAGAATTGTGCTGCTGAATCAAGTCCGTTTTTTGGAATTTTTACGACAGGGTCCGCCCTTACGACATTTTAGCAAAAAATGTTTTTCGTAAAAAATGCATTTTCTTACATTTTCTTACATTTACGGGTTTAGTCGGGACTCCTGATGACGTTTTGAGACATCTCCTACAACTACAACACCAGAATTGTGCTGCTGAAGAAAGTCTGTTTTTAGAATTTTTTTTTGTAAAAAAAAAGTTTTCCCAAAAAAAGCATTTTATGCCATTTTTAGGTTTTGTAGGGACTCCTGATGACGTTTTGAGACATCTCCTACAACTACAGCACCAGAATTGTGCTGCTGAATCAAGTCCGTTTTTTGGAATTTTTACGACAGGGTCCCCCCTTACGACATTTTAGCAAAAAATGTTTTTCGTAAAAAATGCATTTTCTTACATTTTCTTACATTTACGGGTTTAGTCGGGACTCCTGATGACGTTTTGAGACATCTCCTACAACTACAGCACCAGAATTGTGCTGCTGAAGCAAGTCTGTTTTTTGAAATTTTTTTTGTAGAAAAAGGTTTTCCCAAAAAAAGCATTTTATGCCATTTTTAGGTTTTGTAGGGACTCCTGATGACGTTTTGAGACATCTCCTACAACTACAGCACCAGAATTGTACTGTTGAAGCAAGTCCGTTTTTTGGCATTTTTACGACAGGGTCCGCCCTTACGACATTTTAGCAAAAAATGTTTTTCGTAAAAAATGCATTTTCTTACATTTTCTTACATTTACGGGTTTAGTCGGGACTCCTGATGACGTTTTGAGACATCTCCTACAACTACAGCACCAGAATTGTGCTGCTGAATCAAGTCCGTTTTTTGGCATTTTTACGACAGGGTCCCCCCTTACGACATTTTAGCAAAAAATGTTTTTCTTAAAAAATGCATTTTCTTACATTTTCTTACATTTACGGGTTTAGTCGGGACTCCTGATGACGTTTTGAGACATCTCCTACAACTACAGCACCAGAATTGTGCTGCTGAATCAAGTCCGTTTTTTGGAATTTTTACGACAGGGTCCCCCCTTACGACATTTTAGCAAAAAATGTTTTTCGTAAAAAATGCATTTTCTTACATTTACGGGTTTAGTCGGGACTCCTGATGACGTTTTGAGACATCTCCTACAACTACAGCACCAGAATTGTGCTGCTGAATCAAGTCCGTTTTTTGGAATTTTTACGACAGGGTCCCCCCTTACGACATTTTAGCAAAAAATGTTTTTCTTAAAAAATGCATTTTCTTACATTTACGGGTTTAGTCGGGACTCCTGATGACGTTTTGAGACATCTCCTACAACTACAGCACCAGAATTGTGCTGCTCAAACAAGTCCGTTTTTTGAATTTCTTTTTGTAAAAAAAAAGTTTTCCCAAAAAAAGCATTTTATGCCATTTTTAGGTTTTGTAGGGACTCCTGATGACGTTTTAAGACATCTACTACAACTACAGCACCAGAATTGTGCTGCTGAATCAAGTCCGTTTTTTGGAATTTTTACGACAGGGTCCCCCCTTACGACATTTTAGCAAAAAATGTTTTTCTTAAAAATGCATTTTCTTACATTTTCTTACATTTACGGGTTTAGTCGGGACTCCTGATGACGTTTTGAGACATCTCCTACAACTACAGCACCAGAATTGTGCTGCTGAATCAAGTCCGTTTTTTGGAATTTTTACGACAGGGTCCCCCCTTACGACATTTTAGCAAAAAATGTTTTTCTTAAAAAATGCATTTTCTTACATTTTCTTACATTTACGGGTTTAGTCGGGACTCCTGATGACGTTTTGAGACATCTCCTACAACTACAGCACCAGAATTGTGCTGCTCAAACAAGTCCGTTTTTTGAATTTCTTTTTGTAAAAAAAAAGTTTTCCCAAAAAAAGCATTTTATGCCATTTTTAGGTTTTGTAGGGACTCCTGATGACGTTTTAAGACATCTCCTACAACTACAGCACCAGAATTGTGCTGCTGAATCAAGTCCGTTTTTTGGAATTTTTACGACAGGGTCCCCCCTTACGACATTTTAGCAAAAAATGTTTTTCTTAAAAAATGCATTTTCTTACATTTTCTTACATTTACGGGTTTAGTCGGGACTCCTGATGACGTTTTGAGACATCTCCTACAACTACAGCACCAGAATTGTGCTGCTGAATCAAGTCCGTTTTTTGGAATTTTTACGACAGGGTCCCCCCTTACGACATTTTAGCAAAAAATGTTTTTCGTAAAAAATGCATTTTCTTACATTTTCTTACATTTACGGGTTTAGTCGGGACTCCTGATGACGTTTTGAGACATCTCCTACAACTACAGCACCAGAATTGTGCTGCTGAAGCAAGTCTGTTTTTAGAATTTTTTTTTGTAAAAAAAAGTTTTCCCAAAAAAAGCATTTTATGCCATTTTTAGGTTTTGTAGGGACTCCTGATGACGTTTTGAGACATCTCCTACAACTACAGCACCAGAATTGTACTGCTGAAGCAAGTCCGTTTTTTGGCATTTTTACGACAGGGTCCCCCCTTACGACATTTTAGCAAAAAATGTTTTTCTTAAAAAATGCATTTTCTTACATTTTCTTACATTTACGGGTTTAGTCGGGACTCCTGATGACGTTTTGAGACATCTCCTACAACTACAGCACCAGAATTGTGCTGCTGAATCAAGTCCGTTTTTTGGCATTTTTACGACAGGGTCCCCCCTTACGACATTTTAGCAAAAAATGTTTTTCGTAAAAAATGCATTTTCTTACATTTTCTTACATTTACGGGTTTAGTCGGGACTCCTGATGACGTTTTGAGACATCTCCTACAACTACAGCACCAGAATTGTGCTGCTGAATCAAGTCCGTTTTTTGGAATTTTTACGACAGGGTCACCCCTTACGACATTTTAGCAAAAAATGTTTTTCGTAAAAAATGCATTTTCTTACATTTTCTTACATTTACGGGTTTAGTCGGGACTCCTGATGACGTTTTGAGACATCTCCTACAACTACAGCACCAGAATTGTGCTGCTGAAGCAAGTCTGTTTTTTGAATTTTTTTTTGTAAAAAAAACGTTTTCCCAAAAAAAGCATTTTATGCCATTTTTAGGTTTTGTAGGGACTCCTGATGACGTTTTAAGACATCTCCTACAACTACAGCACCAGAATTGTGCTGCTGAATCAAGTCCGTTTTTTGGAATTTTTACGACAGGGTCCCCCCTTACAACATTTTAGCAAAAAATGTTTTTCTTAAAAAATGCATTTTCTTACATTTTCTTACATTTACGGGTTTAGTCGGGACTCCTGATGACGTTTTGAGACATCTCCTACAACTACAGCACCAGAATTGTGCTGCTGAATTAAGTCCGTTTTTAGGAATTTTTACGACAGGGTCCGCCCTTACGACATTTTAGCAAAAAATGTTTTTCGTAAAAAATGCATTTTCTTACATTTTCTTACATTTACGGGTTTAGTCGGGACTCCTGATGACGTTTTGAGACATCTCCTACAACTACAGCACCAGAATTGTGCTGCTGAAGCAAGTCTGTTTTTTGAATTTTTTTTTGTAGAAAAAAAGTTTTCCCAAAAAAAGCATTTTATGCCATTTTTAGGTTTTGTAGGGACTCCTGATGACGTTTTAAGACATCTCCTACAACTACAGCACCAGAATTGTACTGCTGAAGCAAGTCCGTTTTTTGGCATTTTTACGACAGGGTCCCCCCTTACGACATTTTAGCAAAAAATGTTTTTCGTAAAAAATGCATTTTCTTACATTTTCTTACATTTACGGGTTTAGTCGGGACTCCTGATGACGTTTTGAGACATCTCCTACAACTACAGCACCAGAATTGTGCTGCTGAATCAAGTCCGTTTTTTGGAATTTTTACGACAGGGTCCCCCCTTACGACAATTTAGCAAAAAAAATTTTTCGTAAAAAATGCATTTTCTTACATTTTCTTACATTTACGGGTTTAGTCGGGACTCCTGATGACGTTTTGAGACATCTCCTACAACTACAGCACCAGAATTGTGCTGCTGAAGCAAGTCTGTTTTTTGAATTTTTTTTTGTAAAAAAAACGTTTTCCCAAAAAAAGCATTTTATGCCATTTTTAGGTTTTGTAGGGACTCCTGATGACGTTTTGAGACATCTCCTACAACTACAGCACCAGAATTGTGCTGCTGAATCAAGTCCGTTTTTTGGCATTTTTACGACAGGGTCCCCCCTTACGACATTTTAGCAAAAAATGTTTTTCGTAAAAAATGCATTTTCTTACATTTTCTTACATTTACGGGTTTAGTCGGGACTCCTGATGACGTTTTGAGACATCTCCTACAACTACAACACCAGAATTGTGCTGCTGAAGCAAGTCTGTTTTTTGAATTTTTTTTTGTAAAAAAAAGTTTTCCCAAAAAAAGCATTTTATGCCATTTTTAGGTTTTGTAGGGACTCCTGATGACGTTTTGAGACATCTCCTACAACTACAGCACCAGAATTGTACTGCTGAAGCAAGTCCGTTTTTTGGCATTTTTACGACAGGGTCCCCCCTTACGACATTTTAGCAAAAAATGTTTTTCTTAAAAAATGCATTTTCTTACATTTTCTTACATTTACGGGTTTAGTCGGGACTCCTGATGACGTTTTGAGACATCTCCTACAACTACAGCACCAGAATTGTGCTGCTGAATCAAGTCCGTTTTTTGGAATTTTTACGACAGGGTCCCCCCCTTACGACATTTTAGCAAAAAATGTTTTTCGTAAAAAATGCATTTTCTTACATTTTCTTACATTTACGGGTTTAGTCGGGACTCCTGATGACATTTTGAGACATCTCCTACAACTACAGCACCAGAATTGTGCTGCTGAAGCAAGTCTGTTTTTTGAATTTTTTTTTGTAAAAAAAAACGTTTTCCCAAAAAAAGCATTTTATGCCATTTTTAGGTTTTGTAGGGACTCCTGATGACGTTTTAAGACATCTCCTACAACTACAGCACCAGAATTGTGCTGCTGAATCAAGTCCGTTTTTTGGAATTTTTACGACAGGGTCCCCCCTTACGACATTTTAGCAAAAAATGTTTTTCTTAAAAAATGCATTTTCTTACATTTTCTTACATTTACGGGTTTAGTCGGGACTCCTGATGACGTTTTGAGACATCTCCTACAACTACAGCACCAGAATTGTGCTGCTGAATCAAGTCCGTTTTTTGGAATTTTTACGACAGGGTCCCCCCTTACGACATTTTAGCAAAAAATGTTTTTCGTAAAAAATGCATTTTCTTACATTTTCTTACATTTACGGGTTTAGTCGGGACTCCTGATGACGTTTTGAGACATCTCCTACAACTACAGCACCAGAATTGTGCTGCTGAATCAAGTCCGTTTTTTGGAATTTTTACGACAGGGTCCCCCCCTTACGACATTTTAGCAAAAAATGTTTTTCGTAAAAAATGCATTTTCTTACATTTTCTTACATTTACGGGTTTAGTCGGGACTCCTGATGACGTTTTGAGACATCTCCTACAACTACAGCACCAGAATTGTGCTGCTGAATCAAGTCCGTTTTTTGGAATTTTTACGACAGGGTCCGCCTTACGACATTTTAGCAAAAAATGTTTTTCGTAAAAAATGCATTTTCTTACATTTTCTTACATTTACGGGTTTAGTCGGGACTCCTGATGACGTTTTGAGACATCTCCTACAACTACAGCACCAGAATTGTGCTGCTCAAACAAGTCCGTTTTTTGAATTTTTTTTTGTAAAAAAAAAGTTTTCCCAAAAAAAGCATTTTATGCCATTTTTAGGTTTTGTAGGGACTCCTGATGACGTTTTAAGACATCTCCTACAACTACAGCACCAGAATTGTGCTGCTGAATCAAGTCCGTTTTTTGGAATTTTTACGACAGGGTCCCCCCTTACGACATTTTAGCAAAAAATGTTTTTCTTAAAAAATGCATTTTCTTACATTTACGGGTTTAGTCGGGACTCCTGATGACGTTTTGAGACATCTCCTACAACTACAGCACCAGAATTGTGCTGCTGAATCAAGTCCGTTTTTTGGAATTTTTTTTTGTAAAAAAAAAGTTTTCCCAAAAAAAGCCTTTTATGCCATTTTTAGGTTTTGTAGGGACTCCTGATGACGTTTTGAGACATCTCCTACAACTACAGCACCAGAATTGTACTGCTGAAGCAAGTCCGTTTTTTGGCATTTTTACGACAGGGTCCCCCCTTACGACATTTTAGCAAAAAATGTTTTTCGTAAAAAATGCATTTTCTTACATTTTCTTACATTTACGGGTTTAGTCGGGACTCCTGATGACGTTTTGAGACATCTCCTACAACTACAGCACCAGAATTGTGCTGCTGAAGCAAGTCTGTTTTTAGAATTTTTTTTTGTAAAAAAAAAGTTTTCCCAAAAAAAGCCTTTTATGCCATTTTTAGGTTTTGTAGGGACTCCTGATGACGTTTTGAGACATCTCCTACAACTACAGCACCAGAATTGTACTGCTGAAGCAAGTCCGTTTTTTGGCATTTTTACGACAGGGTCCCCCCTTACGACATTTTAGCAAAAAATGTTTTTCTTAAAAAATGCATTTTCTTACATTTTCTTACATTTACGGGTTTAGTCGGGACTCCTGATGACGTTTTGAGACATCTCCTACAACTACAGCACCAGAATTGTGCTGCTCAAACAAGTCCGTTTTTTGAATTTCTTTTTGTAAAAAAAAAGTTTTCCCAAAAAAAGCATTTTATGCCATTTTTAGGTTTTGTAGGGACTCCTGGTGACGTTTTAAGACATCTCCTACAACTACAGCACCAGAATTGTGCTGCTGAATCAAGTCCGTTTTTTGGAATTTTTACGACAGGGTCCCCCCTTACGACATTTTAGAAAAAAATGTTTTTCTTAAAAAATGCATTTTCTTACATTTTCTTACATTTACGGGTTTAGTCGGGACTCCTGATGACGTTTTGAGACATCTCCTACAACTACAGCACCAGAATTGTTCTGCTCAAAAAAGTCCGTTTTTTGAATTTTTTTTTGTAAAAAAAAAGTTTTCCCAAAAAAAGCATTTTATGCCATTTTTAGGTTTTGTAGGGACTCCTGATGACGTTTTAAGACATCTCCTACAACTACAGCACCAGAATTGTGCTGCTGAATCAAGTCCGTTTTTTGGAATTTTTACGACATTTTAGCAAAAAATGTTTTTCGTAAAAAATGCATTTTCTTACATTTTCTTACATTTACGGGTTTAGTCGGGACTCCTGATGACGTTTTGAGACATCTCCTACAACTACAGCACCAGAATTGTGCTGCTGAATCAAGTCCGTTTTTTGGCATTTTTACGACAGGGTCCCCCCTTACGACATTTTAGCAAAAAATGTTTTTCGTAAAAAATGCATTTTCTTACATTTTCTTACATTTACGGGTTTAGTCGGGACTCCTGATGACGTTTTGAGACATGTCCTACAACTACAGCACCAGAATTGTGCTGCTGAATCTTGGAATTTTTACGACAGGGTCCCCCCTTACGACAATTTAGCAAAAAATGTTTTTCGTAAAAAATGCATTTTCTTACATTTTCTTACATTTACGGGTTTAGTCGGGACTCCTGATGACGTTTTGAGACATCTCCTACAACTACAGCACCAGAATTGTACTGCTGAAGCAAGTCCGTTTTTTGGCATTTTTACGACAGGGTCCCCCCTTACGACATTTTAGCAAAAAATGTTTTTCTTAAAAAATGCATTTTCTTACATTTACGGGTTTAGTCGGGACTCCTGATGACGTTTTGAGACATCTCCTACAACTACAGCACCAGAATTGTGCTGCTGAATCAAGTCCGTTTTTTGGAATTTTTACGACAGGGTCCCCCCTTACGACATTTTAGCAAAAAATGTTTTTCTTAAAAAATGCATTTTCTTACATTTTCTTACATTTACGGGTTTAGTCGGGACTCCTGATGACGTTTTGAGACATCTCCTACAACTACAGCACCAGAATTGTGCTGCTGAATCAAGTCCGTTTTTTGGAATTTTTACGACAGGGTCCCCCCTTACGACATTTTAGCAAAAAATGTTTTTCGTAAAAAATGCATTTTCTTACATTTTCTTACATTTACGGGTTTAGTCGGGACTCCTGATGACGTTTTGAGACATCTCCTACAACTACAGCACCAGAATTGTGCTGCTGAAGCAAGTCTGTTTTTTGAATTTTTTTTTGTAAAAAAAAAGTTTTCCCAAAAAAAGCATTTCATGCCATTTTTAGGTTTTGTAGGGACTCCTGATGACGTTTTGAGACATCTCCTACAACTACAGCACCAGAATTGTGCTGCTGAATCAAGTCCGTTTTTTGGCATTTTTACGACAGGGTCCCCCCTTACGACATTTTAGCAAAAAATGTTTTTCGTAAAAAATGCATTTTCTTACATTTTCTTACATTTACGGGTTTAGTCGGGACTCCTGATGACGTTTTGAGACATCTCCTACAACTACAGCACCAGAATTGTGCTGCTGAAGCAAGTCTGTTTTTAGAATTTTTTTTTGTAAAAAAAAAGTTTTCCCAAAAAAAGCATTTTATGCCATTTTTAGGTTTTGTAGGGACTCCTGATGACGTTTTGAGACATCTCCTACAACTACAGCACCAGAATTGTACTGCTGAAGCAAGTCCGTTTTTTGGCATTTTTACGACAGGGTCCCCCCTTACGACATTTTAGCAAAAAATGTTTTTCTTAAAAAATGCATTTTCTTACATTTTCTTACATTTACGGGTTTAGTCGGGACTCCTGATGACGTTTTGAGACATCTCCTACAACTACAGCACCAGAATTGTGCTGCTGAATCAAGTCCGTTTTTTGGAATTTTTACGACAGGGTCCCCCCTTACGACATTTTAGCAAAAAATGTTTTTCGTAAAAAATGCATTTTCTTACATTTTCTTACATTTACGGGTTTAGTCGGGACTCCTGATGACGTTTTGAGACATCTCCTACAACTACAGCACCAGAATTGTGCTGCTGAATCAAGTCCGTTTTTTGGAATTTTTACGACAGGGTCCCCCCTTACGACATTTTAGCAAAAAATGTTTTTCGTAAAAAATGCATTTTCTTACATTTTCTTACATTTACGGGTTTAGTCGGGACTCCTGATGATGTTTTGAGACATCTCCTACAACTACAACACAAGAATTGTGCTGCTGAAGCAAGTCTGTTTTTTGAATTTTTTTTTGTAAAAAAAAGTTTTCCCAAAAAAAGCATTTTATGCCATTTTTAGGTTTTGTAGGGACTCCTGATGACGTTTTGAGACATCTCCTACAACTACAGCACCAGAATTGTACTGCTGAAGCAAGTCCGTTTTTTGGCATTTTTACGACAGGGTCCCCCTTACGACATTTTAGCAAAAAATGTTTTTCTTAAAAAATGCATTTTCTTACATTTTCTTACATTTACGGGTTTAGTCGGGACTCCTGATGACGTTTTGAGACATCTCCTACAACTACAGCACCAGAATTGTGCTGCTGAATCAAGTCCGTTTTTTGGCATTTTTACGACATTTTAGCAAAAAATGTTTTTCGTAAAAAATGCATTTTCTTACATTTTCTTACATTTACGGGTTTAGTCGGGACTCCTGATGACGTTTTGAGACATCTCCTACAACTACAGCACCAGAATTGTGCTGCTCAAACAAGTCCGTTTTTTGAAATTTTTTTTGTAAAAAAAAAGTTTTCCCAAAAAAAGCATTTTATGCCATTTTTAGGTTTTGTAGGGACTCCCGATGACGTTTTAAGACATCTCCTACAACTACAGCACCAGAATTGTGCTGCTGAATCAAGTCCGTTTTTTGGAATTTTTACGACAGGGTCCCCCCTTACGACATTTTAGCAAAAAATGTTTTTCTTAAAAAATGCATTTTCTTACATTTACGGGTTTAGTCGGGACTCCTGATGACGTTTTGAGACATCTCCTACAACTACAGCACCAGAATTGTGCTGCTCAAACAAGTCCGTTTTTTGAATTTTTTTTTGTAAAAAAAAAGTTTTCCCAAAAAAAGCATTTTATGCCATTTTTAGGTTTTGTAGGGACTCCTGATGACGTTTTAAGACATCTCCTACAACTACAGCACCAGAATTGTGCTGCTGAATCAAGTCCGTTTTTTGGAATTTTTACGACAGGGTCCCCCCTTACGACATTTTAGCAAAAAATGTTTTTCTTAAAAAATGCATTTTCTTACATTTTCTTACATTTACGGGTTTAGTCGGGACTCCTGATGACGTTTTGAGACATCTCCTACAACTACAGCACCAGAATTGTGCTGCTGAAGCAAGTCTGTTTTTAGAATTTTTTTTTGTAAAAAAAAAGTTTTCCCAAAAAAAGCCTTTTATGCCATTTTTAGGTTTTGTAGGGACTCCTGATGACGTTTTGAGACATCTCCTACAACTACAGCACCAGAATTGTACTGCTGAAGCAAGTCCGTTTTTTGGCATTTTTACGACAGGGTCCCCCCTTACGACATTTTAAAAAAAATGTTTTTCTTAAAAAATGCATTTTCTTACATTTTCTTACATTTACGGGTTTAGTCGGTACTCCTGATGACGTTTTGAGACATCTCCTACAACTACAGCACCAGAAATGTGCTGCTCAAACAAGTCCGTTTTTTGAATTTCTTTTTGTAAAAAAAAAGTTTTCCCAAAAAAAGCATTTTATGCCATTTTTAGGTTTTGTAGGGACTCCTGATGACGTTTTAAGACATCTCCTACAACTACAGCACCAGAATTGTACTGCTGAATCAAGTCCGTTTTTTGAAATTTTTACGACAGGGTCCCCCCTTACGACATTTTAGCAAAAAATGTTTTTCGTAAAAAATGCATTTTCTTACATTTTCTTACATTTACGGGTTTAGTCGGGACTCCTGATGACGTTTTGAGACATCTCCTACAACTACAGCACCAGAATTGTGCTGCTCAAACAAGTCCGTTTTTTGAATTTTTTTTTGTAAAAAAAAAGTTTTCCCAAAAAAAGCATTTTATGCCATTTTTAGGTATTGTAGGGACTCCTGATGACGTTTTAAGACATCTCCTACAACTACAGCACCAGAATTGTGCTGCTGAATCAAGTCCGTTTCTTGGAATTTTTACGACAGGGTCCCCCCTTACGACATTTTAGCAAAAAATTTTTTTCTTAAAAAATGCATTTTCTTACATTTTCTTACATTTACGGGTTTAGTCGGGACTCCTGATGACGTTTTGAGACATCTCCTACAACTACAGCACCAGAATTGTGCTGCTGAATCAAGTCCGTTTTTTGGAATTTTTACGACAGGGTCCCCCCTTACGACATTTTAGCAAAAAATGTTTTTCTTAAAAAATGCATTTTCTTACATTTTCTTACATTTACGGGTTTGGTCGGGACTCCTGATGACGTTTTGAGACATCTCCTACAACTACAGCACCAGAATTGTGCTGCTCAAACAAGTCCGTTTTTTGAATTTTTTTTTGTAAAAAAAAAGTTTTCCCAAAAAAAGCATTTTATGCCATTTTTAGGTTTTGTAGGGAAACCTGATGACGTTTTAAGACATCTCCTACAACTACAGCACCAGAATTGTGCTGCTGAATCAAGTCCGTTTTTTGGAATTTTTACGACAGGGTCCCCCCTTACGACATTTTAGCAAAAAATGTTTTTCGTAAAAAATGCATTTTCTTACATTTTCTTACATTTACGGGTTTAGTCGGGACTCCTGATGACGTTTTGAGACATCTCCTACAACTACAGCACCAGAATTGTGCTGCTGAAGCAAGTCTGTTTTTTGAATTTTTTTTTGTAAAAAAAAAGTTTTCCCAAAAAAAGCATTTCATGCCATTTTTAGGTTTTGTAGGGACTCCTGATGACGTTTTGAGACATCTCCTACAACTACAGCACCAGAATTGTGCTGCTGAATCAAGTCCGTTTTTTGGCATTTTTACGACAGGGTCCCCCCTTACGACATTTTAGCAAAAAATGTTTTTCGTAAAAAATGCATTTTCTTACATTTTCTTACATTTACGGGTTTAGTCGGGACTCCTGATGACGTTTTGAGACATCTCCTACAACTACAGCACCAGAATTGTGCTGCTGAAGCAAGTCTGTTTTTAGAATTTTTTTTTGTAAAAAAAAAGTTTTCCCAAAAAAAGCATTTTATGCCATTTTTAGGTTTTGTAGGGACTCCTGATGACGTTTTGAGACATCTCCTACAACTACAGCACCAGAATTGTACTGCTGAAGCAAGTCCGTTTTTTGGCATTTTTACGACAGGGTCCCCCCTTACGACATTTTAGCAAAAAATGTTTTTCTTAAAAAATGCATTTTCTTACATTTTCTTACATTTACGGGTTTAGTCGGGACTCCTGATGACGTTTTGAGACATCTCCTACAACTACAGCACCAGAATTGTGCTGCTGAATCAAGTCCGTTTTTTGGCATTTTTACGACATTTTAGCAAAAAATGTTTTTCGTAAAAAATGCATTTTCTTACATTTTCTTACATTTACGGGTTTAGTCGGGACTCCTGATGACGTTTTGAGACATCTCCTACAACTACGGCACCAGAATTGTGCTGCTGAATCAAGTCCGTTTTTTGGAATTTTTACGACAGGGTCCCCCCTTACGACATTTTAGCAAAAAATGTTTTTCTTAAAAAATGCATTTTCTTACATTTTCTTACATTTACGGGTTTAGTCGGGACTCCTGATGACGTTTTGAGACATCTCCTACAACTACAACACCAGAATTGTGCTGCTGAAGCAAGTCTGTTTTTTGAATTTTTTTTTGTAAAAAAAAGTTTTCCCAAAAAAAGCATTTTATGCCATTTTTAGGTTTTGTAGGGACTCCTGATGACGTTTTGAGACATCTCCTACAACTACAGCACCAGAATTGTACTGCTGAAGCAAGTCCGTTTTTTGGCATTTTTACGACATTTTAGCAAAAAATGTTTTTCTTAAAAAATGCATTTTCTTACATTTTCTTACATTTACGGGTTTAGTCGGGACTCCTGATGACGTTTTGAGACATCTCCTACAACTACAGCACCAGAAATGTGCTGCTCAAACAAGTCCGTTTTTTGAATTTCTTTTTGTAAAAAAAAAGTTTTCCCAAAAAAAGCATTTTATGCCATTTTTAGGTTTTGTAGGGACTCCTGATGACGTTTTAAGACATCTCCTACAACTACAGCACCAGAATTGTGCTGCTGAATCAAGTCCGTTTTTTGGAATTTTTACGACAGGGTCCCCCCTTACGACATTTTAGCAAAAAATGTTTTTCGTAAAAAATGCATTTTCTTACATTTTCTTACATTTACGGGTTTAGTCGGGACTCCTGATGACGTTTTGAGACATCTCCTACAACTACAGCACCAGAATTGTGCTGCTGAATCAAGTCCGTTTTTTGGAATTTTTACGACAGGGTCCCTTACGACATTTTAGCAAAAAATGTTTTTCGTAAAAAATGCATTTTCTTACATTTTCTTACATTTACGGGTTTAGTCGGGACTCCTGATGACGTTTTGAGACATCTCCTACAACTACAGCACCAGAATTGTGCTGCTGAAGCAAGTCTGTTTTTTGAATTTTTTTTTGTAAAAAAAAAGTTTTCCCAAAAAAAGCATTTTATGCCATTTTTAGGTTTTGTAGGGACTCCTGATGACGTT
Organism: Entelurus aequoreus; assembly: GCF_033978785.1. NCBI lineage: Eukaryota > Metazoa > Chordata > Actinopteri > Syngnathiformes > Syngnathidae > Entelurus > Entelurus aequoreus. The sequence continues at coordinate 65,628 of NW_026908087.1, read as the reverse complement.
TTAAGACATCTCCTACAACTACAGCACCAGAATTGTGCTGCTGAATCAAGTCCGTTTTTTGGAATTTTTACGACAGGGTCCCCCCTTACGACATTTTAGCAAAAAATGTTTTTCTTAAAAAATGCATTTTCTTACATTTTCTTACATTTACGGGTTTAGTCGGGACTCCTGATGACGTTTTGAGACATCTCCTACAACTACAGCACCAGAATTGTGCTGCTGAATCAAGTCCGTTTTTTGGAATTTTTACGACAGGGTCCCCCCTTACGACATTTTAGCAAAAAATGTTTTTCGTAAAAAATGCATTTTCTTACATTTTCTTACATTTACGGGTTTAGTCGGGACTCCTGATGACGTTTTGAGACATCTCCTACAACTACAGCACCAGAATTGTGCTGCTGAAGCAAGTCTGTTTTTAGAATTTTTTTTTGTAAAAAAAAAAAGTTTTCCCAAAAAAAGCATTTTATGCCATTTTTAGGTTTTGTAGGGACTCCTGATGACGTTTTGAGACATCTCCTACAACTACAGCACCAGAATTGTACTGCTGAAGCAAGTCCGTTTTTTGGCATTCTTACGACAGGGTCCCCTTACGACATTTTAGCAAAAAATGTTTTTCTTAAAAAAAATGCATTTTCTTACATTTACGGGTTTAGTCGGGACTCCTGATGACGTTTTGAGACATCTCCTACAACTACAGCACCAGAATTGTGCTGCTGAATCAAGTCCGTTTTTTGGCATTTTTACGACAGGGTCCCCCCTTACGACATTTTAGCAAAAAATGTTTTTCGTAAAAAATGCATTTTCTTACATTTTCTTACATTTACGGGTTTAGTCGGGACTCCTGATGACGTTTTGAGAAATCTCATACAACTACAGCACCAGAATTGTGCTGCTGAATCAAGTCCGTTTTTTGGAATTTTTACGACAGGGTCCCCCCTTACGACATTTTAGCAAAAAAGGTTTTTCGTAAAAAATGCATTTTCTTACATTTTCTTACATTTACGGGTTTAGTCGGGACTCCTGATGACGTTTTGAGACATCTCCTACAACTACAGCACCAGAATTGTGCTGCTGAAGCAAGTCTGTTTTTTGAATTTTTTTTTGTAAAAAAAAGTTTTCCCAAAAAAAGCATTTTATGCCATTTTTAGGTTTTGTAGGGACTCCTGATGACGTTTTAAGACATCTCCTACAACTACAGCACCAGAATTGTACTGCTGAAGCAAGTCCGTTTTTTGGCATTTTTACGACAGGGTCCCCCCTTACGACATTTTAGCCAAAAATGTTTTTCTTAAAAAATGCACTTTCTTACATTTTCTTACATTTACGGGTTTAGTCGGGACTCCTGATGACGTTTTGAGACATCTCCTACAACTACAACACCAGAATTGTGCTGCTGAATCAAGTCCGTTTTTTGGAATTTTTACGACAGGGTCCCCCCTTACGACATTTTAGCAAAAAATGTTTTTCTTAAAAAATGCATTTTCTTACATTTACGGGTTTAGTCGGGACTCCTGATGACGTTTTGAGACATCTCCTACAACTACAGCACCAGAATTGTGCTGCTGAATCAAGTCCGTTTTTTGGCATTTTTACGACAGGGTCCCCCCTTACGACATTTTAGCAAAAAATGTTTTTCGTAAAAAATGCATTTTCTTACATTTACGGGTTTAGTCGGGACTCCTGATGACGTTTTGAGACATCTCCTACAACTACAACACCAGAATTGTGCTGCTGAAGCAAGTCTGTTTTTAGAATTTTTTTTTGTAAAAAAAAAGTTTTCCCAAAAAAAGCATTTTATGCCATTTTTAGGTTTTGTAGGGACTCCTGATGACGTTTTGAGACATCTCCTACAACTACAGCACCAGAATTGTATTGCTGAAGCAAGTCCGTTTTTTGGCATTTTTACGACATTTTAGCAAAAAATGTTTTTCTTAAAAAATGCATTTTCTTACATTTTCTTACATTTACGGGTTTAATCGGGACTCCTGATGACGTTTTGAGACATCTCCTACAACTACAGCACCAGAATTGTGCTGCTGAATCAAGTCCGTTTTTTGGAATTTTTACGACAGGGTCCGCCCTTACGACATTTTAGCAAAAAATGTTTTTCGTAAAAAATGCATTTTCTTACATTTACGGGTTTAGTCGGGACTCCTGATGACGTTTTGAGACATCTCCTACAACTACAACACCAGAATTGTGCTGCTGAAGCAAGTCTGTTTTTAGAATTTTTTTTTGTAAAAAAAAAGTTTTCCCAAAAAAAGCATTTTATGCCATTTTTAGGTTTTGTAGGGACTCCTGATGACGTTTTGAGACATCTCCTACAACTACAGCACCAGAATTGTATTGCTGAAGCAAGTCCGTTTTTTGGCATTTTTACGACATTTTAGCAAAAAATGTTTTTCTTAAAAAATGCATTTTCTTACATTTTCTTACATTTACGGGTTTAGTCGGGACTCCTGATGACGTTTTGAGACATCTCCTACAACTACAGCACCAGAATTGTGCTGCTGAATCAAGTCCGTTTTTTGGAATTTTTACGACAGGGTCCCTTACGACATTTTAGCAAAAAATGTTTTTCGTAAAAAATGCATTTTCTTACATTTTCTTACATTTACGGGTTTAGTCGGGACTCCTGATGACGTTTTGAGACATCTCCTACAACTACAGCACCAGAATTGTGCTGCTGAAGCAAGTCTGTTTTTTGAATTTTTTTTTGTAAAAAAAAAGTTTTCCCAAAAAAAGCATTTTATGCCATTTTTAGGTTTTGTAGGGACTCCTGATGACGTTTTAAGACATCTCCTACAACTACAGCACCAGAATTGTGCTGCTGAATCAAGTCCGTTTTTTGGAATTTTTACGACAGGGTCCCCCCTTACGACATTTTAGCAAAAAATGTTTTTCTTAAAAAATGCATTTTCTTACATTTACGGGTTTAGTCGGGACTCCTGATGACGTTTTGAGACATCTCCTACAACTACAGCACCAGAATTGTGCTGCTGAATCAAGTCCGTTTTTTGGAATTTTTACGACAGGGTCCGCCCTTACGACATTTTAGCAAAAAATGTTTTTCGTAAAAAATGCATTTTCTTACATTTTCTTACATTTACGGGTTTAGTCGGGACTCCTGATGACGTTTTGAGACATCTCCTACAACTACAGCACCAGAATTGTGCTGCTGAAGCAAGTCTGTTTTTTGAATTTTTTTTTGTAAAAAAAAAGTTTTCCCAAAAAAAGCATTTTATGCCATTTTTAGGTTTTGTAGGGACTCCTGATGACGTTTTAAGACATCTCCTACAACTACAGCACCAGAATTGTGCTGCTGAATCAAGTCCGTTTTTTGGAATTTTTACGACAGGGTCCCCCCTTACGACATTTTAGCAAAAAATGTTTTTCTTAAAAAATGCATTTTCTTACATTTTCTTACATTTACGGGTTTAGTCGGGACTCCTGATGACGTTTTGAGACATCTCCTACAACTACAGCACCAGAATTGTGCTGCTGAATCAAGTCCGTTTTTTGGAATTTTTACGACAGGGTCCCCCCTTACGACATTTTAGCAAAAAATGTTTTCCGTAAAAAATGCATTTTCTTACATTTTCTTACATTTACGGGTTTAGTCGGGACTCCTGATGACGTTTTGAGAAATCTCATACAACTACAGCACCAGAATTGTGCTGCTGAATCAAGTCCGTTTTTTGGAATTTTTACGACAGGGTCCCCCCTTACGACATTTTAGCAAAAAATGTTTTTCTTAAAAAATGCATTTTCTTACATTTTCTTACATTTACGGGTTTAGTCGGGACTCCTGATGACGTTTTGAGACATCTCCTACAACTACAGCACCAGAATTGTGCTGCTGAATCAAGTCCGTTTTTTGGCATTTTTACGACAGGGTCCCCCCTTACGACATTTTAGCAAAAAATGTTTTTCTTAAAAAATGCATTTTCTTACATTTTCTTACATTTACGGGTTTAGTCGGGACTCCTGATGACGTTTTGAGACATCTCCTACAACTACAGCACCAGAATTGTGCTGCTGAATCAAGTCCGTTTTTTGGAATTTTTACGACAGGGTCCCCCCTTACGACATTTTAGCAAAAAATGTTTTTCTTAAAAAATGCATTTTCTTACATTTTCTTACATTTACGGGTTTAGTCGGGACTCCTGATGACGTTTTGAGACATCTCCTACAACTACAGCACCAGAATTGTACTGCTGAAGAAAGTCCGTTTTTTGGCATTTTTACGACATTTTAGCAAAAAATGTTTTTCTTAAAAAATGCATTTTCTTACATTTACGGGTTTAGTCGGGACTCCTGATGACGTTTTGAGACATCTCCTACAACTACAGCACCAGAATTGTGCTGCTCAAACAAGTCCGTTTTTTGAATTTCTTTTTGTAAAAAAAAGTTTTCCCAAAAAAAGCATTTTATGCCATTTTTAGGTTTTGTAGGGACTCCTGATGACGTTTTGAGACATCTCCTACAACTACAGCACCAGAATTGTACTGCTGAAGCAAGTCCGTTTTTTGGCATTTTTACGACAGGGTCCCCCCTTACGACATTTTAGCAAAAAATGTTTTTCTTAAAAAATGCATTTTCTTACATTTTCTTACATTTACGGGTTTAGTCGGGACTCCTGATGACGTTTTGAGACATCTCCTACAACTACAGCACCAGAATTGTGCTGCTGAATCAAGTCCGTTTTTTGGCATTTTTACGACAGGGTCCCCCCTTACGACATTTTAGCAAAAAATGTTTTTCGTAAAAAATGCATTTTCTTACATTTACGGGTTTAGTCGGGACTCCTGATGACGTTTTGAGACATCTCCTACAACTACAGCACCAGAATTGTGCTGCTGAATCAAGTCCGTTTTTTGGAATTTTTACGACAGGGTCCCCCCTTACGACATTTTAGCAAAAAATGTTTTTCTTAAAAAATGCATTTTCTTACATTTTCTTACATTTACGGGTTTAGTCGGGACTCCTGATGACGTTTTGAGACATCTCCTACAACTACAGCACCAGAATTGTGCTGCTCAAACAAGTCCGTTTTTTGAATTTCTTTTTGTAAAAAAAAAGTTTTCCCAAAAAAAGCATTTTATGCCATTTTTAGGTTTTGTAGGGACTCCTGATGACGTTTTAAGACATCTACTACAACTACAGCACCAGAATTGTGCTGCTGAATCAAGTCCGTTTTTTGGAATTTTTACGACAGGGTCCCCCCTTACGACATTTTAGCAAAAAATGTTTTTCTTAAAAAAAGCATTTTCTTACATTTTCTTACATTTACGGGTTTAGTCGGGACTCCTGATGACGTTTTGAGACATCTCCTACAACTACAGCACCAGAATTGTGCTGCTGAATCAAGTCCGTTTTTTGGAATTTTTACGACAGGGTCCCCCCTTACGACATTTTAGCAAAAAATGTTTTTCTTAAAAAATGCATTTTCTTACATTTTCTTACATTTACGGGTTTAGTCGGGACTCCTGATGACGTTTTGAGACATCTCCTACAACTACAGCACCAGAATTGTGCTGCTCAAACAAGTCCGTTTTTTGAATTTTTTTTTGTAAAAAAAAAGTTTTCCCAAAAAAAGCATTTTATGCCATTTTTAGGTTTTGTAGGGACTCCTGATGACGTTTTAAGACATCTCCTACAACTACAGCACCAGAATTGTGCTGCTGAATCAAGTCCGTTTTTTGGAATTTTTACGACAGGGTCCCCCCTTACGACATTTTAGCAAAAAATGTTTTTCTTAAAAAATGCATTTTCTTACATTTTCTTACATTTACGGGTTTAGTCAGGACTCCTGATGACGTTTTGAGACATCTCCTACAACTACAGCACCAGAATTGTGCTGCTGAATCAAGTCCGTTTTTTGGAATTTTTACGACAGGGTCCCCCCTTACGACATTTTAGCAAAAAATGTTTTTCGTAAAAAATGCATTTTCTTACATTTTCTTACATTTACGGGTTTAGTCGGGACTCCTGATGACGTTTTGAGACATCTCCTACAACTACAGCACCAGAATTGTGCTGCTGAAGCAAGTCTGTTTTTAGAATTTTTTTTTGTAAAAAAAAAGTTTTCCCAAAAAAAGCATTTTATGCCATTTTTAGGTTTTGTAGGGACTCCTGATGACGTTTTGAGACATCTCCTACAACTACAGCACCAGAATTGTACTGCTGAAGCAAGTCCGTTTTTTGGCATTTTTACGACAGGGTCCCCCCTTACGACATTTTAGCAAAAAATGTTTTTCTTAAAAAATGCATTTTCTTACATTTTCTTACATTTACGGGTTTAGTCGGGACTCCTGATGACGTTTTGAGACATCTCCTACAACTACAGCACCAGAATTGTGCTGCTGAATCAAGTCCGTTTTTTGGCATTTTTACGACAGGGTCCCCCCTTACGACATTTTAGCAAAAAATGTTTTTCGTAAAAAATGCATTTTCTTACATTTTCTTACATTTACGGGTTTAGTCGGGACTCCTGATGACGTTTTGAGACATCTCCTACAACTACAGCACCAGAATTGTGCTGCTGAATCAAGTCCGTTTTTTGGAATTTTTACGACAGGGTCACCCCTTACGACATTTTAGCAAAAAATGTTTTTCGTAAAAAATGCATTTTCTTACATTTTCTTACATTTACGGGTTTAGTCGGGACTCCTGATGACGTTTTGAGACATCTCCTACAACTACAGCACCAGAATTGTGCTGCTGAAGCAAGTCTGTTTTTTGAATTTTTTTTTGTAAAAAAAACGTTTTCCCAAAAAAAGCATTTTATGCCATTTTTAGGTTTTGTAGGGACTCCTGATGACGTTTTAAGACATCTCCTACAACTACAGCACCAGAATTGTGCTGCTGAATCAAGTCCGTTTTTTGGAATTTTTACGACAGGGTCCCCCCTTACAACATTTTAGCAAAAAATGTTTTTCTTAAAAAATGCATTTTCTTACATTTTCTTACATTTACGGGTTTAGTCGGGACTCCTGATGACGTTTTGAGACATCTCCTACAACTACAGCACCAGAATTGTGCTGCTGAATTAAGTCCGTTTTTAGGAATTTTTACGACAGGGTCCGCCCTTACGACATTTTAGCAAAAAATGTTTTTCGTAAAAAATGCATTTTCTTACATTTTCTTACATTTACGGGTTTAGTCGGGACTCCTGATGACGTTTTGAGACATCTCCTACAACTACAGCACCAGAATTGTGCTGCTGAAGCAAGTCTGTTTTTTGAATTTTTTTTTGTAGAAAAAAAGTTTTCCCAAAAAAAGCATTTTATGCCATTTTTAGGTTTTGTAGGGACTCCTGATGACGTTTTAAGACATCTCCTACAACTACAGCACCAGAATTGTACTGCTGAAGCAAGTCCGTTTTTTGGCATTTTTACGACAGGGTCCCCCCTTACGACATTTTAGCAAAAAATGTTTTTCGTAAAAAATGCATTTTCTTACATTTTCTTACATTTACGGGTTTAGTCGGGACTCCTGATGACGTTTTGAGACATCTCCTACAACTACAGCACCAGAATTGTGCTGCTGAATCAAGTCCGTTTTTTGGAATTTTTACGACAGGGTCCCCCCTTACGACATTTTAGCAAAAAAATTTTTTCGTAAAAAATGCATTTTCTTACATTTTCTTACATTTACGGGTTTAGTCGGGACTCCTGATGACGTTTTGAGACATCTCCTACAACTACAGCACCAGAATTGTGCTGCTGAAGCAAGTCTGTTTTTTGAATTTTTTTTTGTAAAAAAAACGTTTTCCCAAAAAAAGCATTTTATGCCATTTTTAGGTTTTGTAGGGACTCCTGATGACGTTTTGAGACATCTCCTACAACTACAGCACCAGAACATGTCCGTTTTTTGGCATTTTTACGACAGGGTCCCCCCTTACGACATTTTAGCAAAAAATGTTTTTCGTAAAAAATGCATTTTCTTACATTTTCTTACATTTACGGGTTTAGTCGGGACTCCTGATGACGTTTTGAGACATCTCCTACAACTACAACACCAGAATTGTGCTGCTGAAGCAAGTCTGTTTTTTGAATTTTTTTTTGTAAAAAAAAGTTTTCCCAAAAAAAGCATTTTATGCCATTTTTAGGTTTTGTAGGGACTCCTGATGACGTTTTGAGACATCTCCTACAACTACAGCACCAGAATTGTACTGCTGAAGCAAGTCCGTTTTTTGGCATTTTTACGACAGGGTCCCCCCTTACGACATTTTAGCAAAAAATGTTTTTCTTAAAAAATGCATTTTCTTACATTTTCTTACATTTACGGGTTTAGTCGGGACTCCTGATGACGTTTTGAGACATCTCCTACAACTACAGCACCAGAATTGTGCTGCTGAATCAAGTCCGTTTTTTGGAATTTTTACGACAGGGTCCCCCCCTTACGACATTTTAGCAAAAAATGTTTTTCGTAAAAAATGCATTTTCTTACATTTTCTTACATTTACGGGTTTAGTCGGGACTCCTGATGACGTTTTGAGACATCTCCTACAACTACAGCACCAGAATTGTGCTGCTGAAGCAAGTCTGTTTTTTGAATTTTTTTTTGTAAAAAAAACGTTTTCCCAAAAAAAGCATTTTATGCCATTTTTAGGTTTTGTAGGGACTCCTGATGACGTTTTGAGACATCTCCTACAACTACAGCACCAGAATTGTGCTGCTGAATCAAGTCCGTTTTTTGGAATTTTTACGACAGGGTCCCCCCCTTACGACATTTTAGCAAAAAATGTTTTTCGTAAAAAATGCATTTTCTTACATTTTCTTACATTTACGGGTTTAGTCGGGACTCCTGATGACGTTTTGAGACATCTCCTACAACTACAGCACCAGAATTGTGCTGCTGAATCAAGTCCGTTTTTTGGAATTTTTACGACAGGGTCCCCCCTTACGACATTTTAGCAAAAAATGTTTTTCGTAAAAAATGCATTTTCTTACATTTTCTTACATTTACGGGTTTAGTCGGGACTCCTGATGACGTTTTGAGACATCTCCTACAACTACAGCACCAGAATTGTGCTGCTGAATCAAGTCCGTTTTTTGGAATTTTTACGACAGGGTCCGCCCTTACGACATTTTAGCAAAAAATGTTTTTCGTAAAAAATGCATTTTCTTACATTTTCTTACATTTACGGGTTTAGTCGGGACTCCTGATGACGTTTTGAGACATCTCCTACAACTACAGCACCAGAATTGTACTGCTGAAGAAAGTCCGTTTTTTGGCATTTTTACGACATTTTAGCAAAAAATGTTTTTCTTAAAAAATGCATTTTCTTACATTTACGGGTTTAGTCGGGACTCCTGATGACGTTTTGAGACATCTCCTACAACTACAGCACCAGAATTGTGCTGCTCAAACAAGTCCGTTTTTTGAATTTCTTTTTGTAAAAAAAAGTTTTCCCAAAAAAAGCATTTTATGCCATTTTTAGGTTTTGTAGGGACTCCTGATGACGTTTTGAGACATCTCCTACAACTACAGCACCAGAATTGTACTGCTGAAGCAAGTCCGTTTTTTGGCATTTTTACGACAGGGTCCCCCCTTACGACATTTTAGCAAAAAATGTTTTTCTTAAAAAATGCATTTTCTTACATTTTCTTACATTTACGGGTTTAGTCGGGACTCCTGATGACGTTTTGAGACATCTCCTACAACTACAGCACCAGAATTGTGCTGCTGAATCAAGTCCGTTTTTTGGCATTTTTACGACAGGGTCCCCCCTTACGACATTTTAGCAAAAAATTTTTTTCTTAAAAAATGCATTTTCTTACATTTTCTTACATTTACGGGTTTAGTCGGGACTCCTGATGACGTTTTGAGACATCTCCTACAACTACAGCACCAGAATTGTGCTGCTGAATCAAGTCCGTTTTTTGGAATTTTTACGACAGGGTCCCCCCTTACGACATTTTAGCAAAAAATGTTTTTCGTAAAAAATGCATTTTCTTACATTTACGGGTTTAGTCGGGACTCCTGATGACGTTTTGAGACATCTCCTACAACTACAACACCAGAATTGTGCTGCTGAATCAAGTCCGTTTTTTGGAATTTTTACGACAGGGTCCCCCCTTACGACATTTTACCAAAAATGTTTTTCTTAAAAAATGCATTTTCTTACATTTTCTTACATTTACGGGTTTAGTCGGGACTCCTGATGACGTTTTGAGACATCTCCTACAACTACAGCACCAGAATTGTGCTGCTGAATCAAGTCCGTTTTTTGGAATTTTTACGACAGGGTCCGCCCTTACGACATTTTAGCAAAAAATGTTTTTCGTAAAAAATGCATTTTCTTACATTTACGGGTTTAGTCGGGACTCCTGATGACGTTTTGAGACATCTCCTACAACTACAGCACCAGAATTGTGCTGCTGAAGCAAGTCTGTTTTTAGAAATTTTTTTTGTAAAAAAAAAGTTTTCCCAAAAAAAGCATTTTATGCCATTTTTAGGTTTTTTTTGGGACTCCTGATGACGTTTTGAGACATCTCCTACAACTACAGCACCAGAATTGTATTGCTGAAGCAAGTCCGTTTTTTGGCATTTTTACGACAGGGTCCCCCCCTTACGACATTTTAGCAAAAAATGTTTTTCTTAAAAAATGCATTTTCTTACATTTTCTTACATTTACGGGTTTAGTCGGGACTCCTGATGACGTTTTGAGACATCTCCTACAACTACAGCACCAGAATTGTGCTGCTGAATCAAGTCCGTTTTTTGGCATTTTTACGACAGGGTCCCCCCTTACGACATTTTAGCAAAAAATGTTTTTCGTAAAAAATGCATTTTCTTACATTTTCTTACATTTACGGGTTTAGTCGGGACTCCTGATGACGTTTTGAGACATCTCCTACAACTACAGCACCAGAATTGTGCTGCTGAATCAAGTCCGTTTTTTGGAATTTTTACGACAGGGTCCCCCCTTACGACATTTTAGCAAAAAATGTTTTCCGTAAAAAATGCATTTTCTTACATTTTCTTACATTTACGGGTTTAGTCGGGACTCCTGATGACGTTTTGAGACATCTCCTACAACTACAGCACCAGAATTGTGCTGCTGAATCAAGTCCGTTTTTTGGAATTTTTACGACAGGGTCCCCCCTTACGACATTTTAGCAAAAAATGTTTTTCGTAAAAAATGCATTTTCTTACATTTTCTTACATTTACGGGTTTAGTCGGGACTCCTGATGACGTTTTGAGACATCTCCTACAACTACAGCACCAGAATTGTGCTGCTGAAGCAAGTCTGTTTTTTGAAATTTTTTTTGTAGAAAAAGGTTTTCCCAAAAAAAGCATTTTATGCCATTTTTAGGTTTTGTAGGGACTCCTGATGACGTTTTGAGACATCTCCTACAACTACAGCACCAGAATTGTACTGTTGAAGCAAGTCCGTTTTTTGGCATTTTTACGACAGGGTCCCCCCTTACGACATTTTAGCAAAAAATGTTTTTCTTAAAAAATGCATTTTCTTACATTTTCTTACATTTACGGGTTTAGTCGGGACTCCTGATGACGTTTTGAGACATCTCCTACAACTACAGCACCAGAATTGTGCTGCTGAATCAAGTCCGTTTTTTGGAATTTTTACGACAGGGTCCCCCCTTACGACATTTTAGCAAAAAATGTTTTTCGTAAAAAATGCATTTTCTTACATTTACGGGTTTAGTCGGGACTCCTGATGACGTTTTGAGACATCTCCTACAACTACAACACCAGAGTTGTGCTGCTGAATCAAGTCCGTTTTTTGGAATTTTTACGACAGGGTCCCCCCTTACGACATTTTAGCAAAAAATGTTTTTCTTAAAAAATGCATTTTCTTACATTTACGGGTTTAGTCGGGACTCCTGATGACGTTTTGAGACATCTCCTACAACTACAGCACCAGAATTGTGCTGCTGAATCAAGTCCGTTTTTTGGAATTTTTACGACAGGGTCCCCCCTTACGACATTTTAGCAAAAAATGTTTTCCGTAAAAAATGCATTTTCTTACATTTTCTTACATTTACGGGTTTAATCGGGACTCCTGATGACGTTTTGAGACATCTCCTACAACTACAGCACCAGAATTGTGCTGCTGAATCAAGTCCGTTTTTTGGAATTTTTACGACAGGGTCCGCCCTTACGACATTTTAGCAAAAAATGTTTTTCGTAAAAAATGCATTTTCTTACATTTTCTTACATTTACGGGTTTAGTCGGGACTCCTGATGACGTTTTGAGACATCTCCTACAACTACAACACCAGAATTGTGCTGCTGAAGAAAGTCTGTTTTTAGAATTTTTTTTTGTAAAAAAAAAGTTTTCCCAAAAAAAGCATTTTATGCCATTTTTAGGTTTTGTAGGGACTCCTGATGACGTTTTGAGACATCTCCTACAACTACAGCACCAGAATTGTACTGCTGAAGAAAGTCCGTTTTTTGGCATTTTTACGACAGGGTCCCCCCTTACGACATTTTAGCAAAAAATGTTTTTCTTAAAAAATGCATTTTCTTACATTTACGGGTTTAGTCGGGACTCCTGATGACGTTTTGAGACATCTCCTACAACTACAGCACCAGAATTGTGCTGCTCAAACAAGTCCGTTTTTTGAATTTCTTTTTGTAAAAAAAAGTTTTCCCAAAAAAAGCATTTTATGCCATTTTTAGGTTTTGTAGGGACTCCTGATGACGTTTTGAGACATCTCCTACAACTACAGCACCAGAATTGTACTGCTGAAGCAAGTCCGTTTTTTGGCATTTTTACGACAGGGTCCCCCCTTACGACATTTTAGCAAAAAATGTTTTTCTTAAAAAATGCATTTTCTTACATTTTCTTACATTTACGGGTTTAGTCGGGACTCCTGATGACGTTTTGAGACATCTCCTACAACTACAGCACCAGAATTGTGCTGCTGAATCAAGTCCGTTTTTTGGCATTTTTACGACAGGGTCCCCCCTTACGACATTTTAGCAAAAAATGTTTTTCTTAAAAAATGCATTTTCTTACATTTTCTTACATTTACGGGTTTAGTCGGGACTCCTGATGACGTTTTGAGACATCTCCTACAACTACAGCACCAGAATTGTGCTGCTGAATCAAGTCCGTTTTTTGGAATTTTTACGACAGGGTCCCCCCTTACGACATTTTAGCAAAAAATGTTTTTCGTAAAAAATGCATTTTCTTACATTTACGGGTTTAGTCGGGACTCCTGATGACGTTTTGAGACATCTCCTACAACTACAGCACCAGAATTGTGCTGCTGAATCAAGTCCGTTTTTTGGAATTTTTACGACAGGGTCCCCCCTTACGACATTTTAGCAAAAAATGTTTTTCTTAAAAAATGCATTTTCTTACATTTACGGGTTTAGTCGGGACTCCTGATGACGTTTTGAGACATCTCCTACAACTACAGCACCAGAATTGTGCTGCTCAAACAAGTCCGTTTTTTGAATTTCTTTTTGTAAAAAAAAAGTTTTCCCAAAAAAAGCATTTTATGCCATTTTTAGGTTTTGTAGGGACTCCTGATGACGTTTTAAGACATCTACTACAACTACAGCACCAGAATTGTGCTGCTGAATCAAGTCCGTTTTTTGGAATTTTTACGACAGGGTCCCCCCTTACGACATTTTAGCAAAAAATGTTTTTCTTAAAAAATGCATTTTCTTACATTTTCTTACATTTACGGGTTTAGTCGGGACTCCTGATGACGTTTTGAGACATCTCCTACAACTACAGCACCAGAATTGTGCTGCTGAATCAAGTCCGTTTTTTGGAATTTTTACGACAGGGTCCCCCCTTACGACATTTTAGCAAAAAATGTTTTTCTTAAAAAATGCATTTTCTTACATTTTCTTACATTTACGGGTTTAGTCGGGACTCCTGATGACGTTTTGAGACATCTCCTACAACTACAGCACCAGAATTGTGCTGCTCAAACAAGTCCGTTTTTTGAATTTCTTTTTGTAAAAAAAAAGTTTTCCCAAAAAAAGCATTTTATGCCATTTTTAGGTTTTGTAGGGACTCCTGATGACGTTTTAAGACATCTCCTACAACTACAGCACCAGAATTGTGCTGCTGAATCAAGTCCGTTTTTTGGAATTTTTACGACAGGGTCCCCCCTTACGACATTTTAGCAAAAAATGTTTTTCTTAAAAAATGCATTTTCTTACATTTTCTTACATTTACGGGTTTAGTCGGGACTCCTGATGACGTTTTGAGACATCTCCTACAACTACAGCACCAGAATTGTGCTGCTGAATCAAGTCCGTTTTTTGGAATTTTTACGACAGGGTCCCCCCTTACGACATTTTAGCAAAAAATGTTTTCCGTAAAAAATGCATTTTCTTACATTTTCTTACATTTACGGGTTTAGTCGGGACTCCTGATGACGTTTTGAGAAATCTCATACAACTACAGCACCAGAATTGTGCTGCTGAATCAAGTCCGTTTTTTGGAATTTTTACGACAGGGTCCCCCCTTACGACATTTTAGCAAAAAATGTTTTTCGTAAAAAATGCATTTTCTTACATTTTCTTACATTTACGGGTTTAGTCGGGACTCCTGATGACGTTTTGAGACATCTCCTACAACTACAGCACCAGAATTGTGCTGCTGAAGCAAGTCTGTTTTTTGAAATTTTTTTTGTAGAAAAAGGTTTTCCCAAAAAAAGCATTTTATGCCATTTTTAGGTTTTGTAGGGACTCCTGATGACGTTTTGAGACATCTCCTACAACTACAGCACCAGAATTGTACTGTTGAAGCAAGTCCGTTTTTTGGCATTTTTACGACAGGGTCCCCCCTTACGACATTTTAGCAAAAAATGTTTTTCTTAAAAAATGCATTTTCTTACATTTTCTTACATTTACGGGTTTAGTCGGGACTCCTGATGACGTTTTGAGACATCTCCTACAACTACAGCACCAGAATTGTGCTGCTGAATCAAGTCCGTTTTTTGGAATTTTTACGACAGGGTCCCCCCTTACGACATTTTAGCAAAAAATGTTTTTCGTAAAAAATGCATTTTCTTACATTTACGGGTTTAGTCGGGACTCCTGATGACGTTTTGAGACATCTCCTACAACTACAACACCAGAATTGTGCTGCTGAATCAAGTCCGTTTTTTGGAATTTTTACGACAGGGTCCCCCCTTACGACATTTTAGCAAAAAATGTTTTTCTTAAAAAATGCATTTTCTTACATTTACGGGTTTAGTCGGGACTCCTGATGACGTTTTGAGACATCTCCTACAACTACAGCACCAGAATTGTGCTGCTGAATCAAGTCCGTTTTTTGGAATTTTTACGACAGGGTCCCCCCTTACGACATTTTAGCAAAAAATGTTTTCCGTAAAAAATGCATTTTCTTACATTTTCTTACATTTACGGGTTTAATCGGGACTCCTGATGACGTTTTGAGACATCTCCTACAACTACAGCACCAGAATTGTGCTGCTGAATCAAGTCCGTTTTTTGGAATTTTTACGACAGGGTCCGCCCTTACGACATTTTAGCAAAAAATGTTTTTCGTAAAAAATGCATTTTCTTACATTTTCTTACATTTACGGGTTTAGTCGGGACTCCTGATGACGTTTTGAGACATCTCCTACAACTACAACACCAGAATTGTGCTGCTGAAGAAAGTCTGTTTTTAGAATTTTTTTTTGTAAAAAAAAAGTTTTCCCAAAAAAAGCATTTTATGCCATTTTTAGGTTTTGTAGGGACTCCTGATGACGTTTTGAGACATCTCCTACAACTACAGCACCAGAATTGTGCTGCTGAATCAAGTCCGTTTTTTGGAATTTTTACGACAGGGTCCCCCCTTACGACATTTTAGCAAAAAATGTTTTTCGTAAAAAATGCATTTTCTTACATTTTCTTACATTTACGGGTTTAGTCGGGACTCCTGATGACGTTTTGAGACATCTCCTACAACTACAGCACCAGAATTGTGCTGCTGAAGCAAGTCTGTTTTTTGAAATTTTTTTTGTAGAAAAAGGTTTTCCCAAAAAAAGCATTTTATGCCATTTTTAGGTTTTGTAGGGACTCCTGATGACGTTTTGAGACATCTCCTACAACTACAGCACCAGAATTGTACTGTTGAAGCAAGTCCGTTTTTTGGCATTTTTACGACAGGGTCCGCCCTTACGACATTTTAGCAAAAAATGTTTTTCGTAAAAAATGCATTTTCTTACATTTTCTTACATTTACGGGTTTAGTCGGGACTCCTGATGACGTTTTGAGACATCTCCTACAACTACAGCACCAGAATTGTGCTGCTGAATCAAGTCCGTTTTTTGGCATTTTTACGACAGGGTCCCCCCTTACGACATTTTAGCAAAAAATGTTTTTCTTAAAAAATGCATTTTCTTACATTTTCTTACATTTACGGGTTTAGTCGGGACTCCTGATGACGTTTTGAGACATCTCCTACAACTACAGCACCAGAATTGTGCTGCTGAATCAAGTCCGTTTTTTGGAATTTTTACGACAGGGTCCCCCCTTACGACATTTTAGCAAAAAATGTTTTTCGTAAAAAATGCATTTTCTTACATTTACGGGTTTAGTCGGGACTCCTGATGACGTTTTGAGACATCTCCTACAACTACAGCACCAGAATTGTGCTGCTGAATCAAGTCCGTTTTTTGGAATTTTTACGACAGGGTCCCCCCTTACGACATTTTAGCAAAAAATGTTTTTCTTAAAAAATGCATTTTCTTACATTTACGGGTTTAGTCGGGACTCCTGATGACGTTTTGAGACATCTCCTACAACTACAGCACCAGAATTGTGCTGCTCAAACAAGTCCGTTTTTTGAATTTCTTTTTGTAAAAAAAAAGTTTTCCCAAAAAAAGCATTTTATGCCATTTTTAGGTTTTGTAGGGACTCCTGATGACGTTTTAAGACATCTACTACAACTACAGCACCAGAATTGTGCTGCTGAATCAAGTCCGTTTTTTGGAATTTTTACGACAGGGTCCCCCCTTACGACATTTTAGCAAAAAATGTTTTTCTTAAAAAATGCATTTTCTTACATTTTCTTACATTTACGGGTTTAGTCGGGACTCCTGATGACGTTTTGAGACATCTCCTACAACTACAGCACCAGAATTGTGCTGCTGAATCAAGTCCGTTTTTTGGAATTTTTACGACAGGGTCCCCCCTTACGACATTTTAGCAAAAAATGTTTTTCTTAAAAAATGCATTTTCTTACATTTTCTTACATTTACGGGTTTAGTCGGGACTCCTGATGACGTTTTGAGACATCTCCTACAACTACAGCACCAGAATTGTGCTGCTCAAACAAGTCCGTTTTTTGAATTTCTTTTTGTAAAAAAAAAGTTTTCCCAAAAAAAGCATTTTATGCCATTTTTAGGTTTTGTAGGGACTCCTGATGACGTTTTAAGACATCTCCTACAACTACAGCACCAGAATTGTGCTGCTGAATCAAGTCCGTTTTTTGGAATTTTTACGACAGGGTCCCCCCTTACGACATTTTAGCAAAAAATGTTTTTCTTAAAAAATGCATTTTCTTACATTTTCTTACATTTACGGGTTTAGTCGGGACTCCTGATGACGTTTTGAGACATCTCCTACAACTACAGCACCAGAATTGTGCTGCTGAATCAAGTCCGTTTTTTGGAATTTTTACGACAGGGTCCCCCCTTACGACATTTTAGCAAAAAATGTTTTTCGTAAAAAATGCATTTTCTTACATTTTCTTACATTTACGGGTTTAGTCGGGACTCCTGATGACGTTTTGAGACATCTCCTACAACTACAGCACCAGAATTGTGCTGCTGAAGCAAGTCTGTTTTTAGAATTTTTTTTTGTAAAAAAAAAGTTTTCCCAAAAAAAGCATTTTATGCCATTTTTAGGTTTTGTAGGGACTCCTGATGACGTTTTGAGACATCTCCTACAACTACAGCACCAGAATTGTACTGCTGAAGCAAGTCCGTTTTTTGGCATTTTTACGACAGGGTCCCCCCTTACGACATTTTAGCAAAAAATGTTTTTCTTAAAAAATGCATTTTCTTACATTTTCTTACATTTACGGGTTTAGTCGGGACTCCTGATGACGTTTTGAGACATCTCCTACAACTACAGCACCAGAATTGTGCTGCTGAATCAAGTCCGTTTTTTGGCATTTTTACGACAGGGTCCCCCCTTACGACATTTTAGCAAAAAATGTTTTTCGTAAAAAATGCATTTTCTTACATTTTCTTACATTTACGGGTTTAGTCGGGACTCCTGATGACGTTTTGAGACATCTCCTACAACTACAGCACCAGAATTGTGCTGCTGAATCAAGTCCGTTTTTTGGAATTTTTACGACAGGGTCACCCCTTACGACATTTTAGCAAAAAATGTTTTTCGTAAAAAATGCATTTTCTTACATTTTCTTACATTTACGGGTTTAGTCGGGACTCCTGATGACGTTTTGAGACATCTCCTACAACTACAGCACCAGAATTGTGCTGCTGAAGCAAGTCTGTTTTTTGAATTTTTTTTTGTAAAAAAAACGTTTTCCCAAAAAAAGCATTTTATGCCATTTTTAGGTTTTGTAGGGACTCCTGATGACGTTTTAAGACATCTCCTACAACTACAGCACCAGAATTGTGCTGCTGAATCAAGTCCGTTTTTTGGAATTTTTACGACAGGGTCCCCCCTTACAACATTTTAGCAAAAAATGTTTTTCTTAAAAAATGCATTTTCTTACATTTTCTTACATTTACGGGTTTAGTCGGGACTCCTGATGACGTTTTGAGACATCTCCTACAACTACAGCACCAGAATTGTGCTGCTGAATTAAGTCCGTTTTTAGGAATTTTTACGACAGGGTCCGCCCTTACGACATTTTAGCAAAAAATGTTTTTCGTAAAAAATGCATTTTCTTACATTTTCTTACATTTACGGGTTTAGTCGGGACTCCTGATGACGTTTTGAGACATCTCCTACAACTACAGCACCAGAATTGTGCTGCTGAAGCAAGTCTGTTTTTTGAATTTTTTTTTGTAGAAAAAAAGTTTTCCCAAAAAAAGCATTTTATGCCATTTTTAGGTTTTGTAGGGACTCCTGATGACGTTTTAAGACATCTCCTACAACTACAGCACCAGAATTGTACTGCTGAAGCAAGTCCGTTTTTTGGCATTTTTACGACAGGGTCCCCCCTTACGACATTTTAGCAAAAAATGTTTTTCGTAAAAAATGCATTTTCTTACATTTTCTTACATTTACGGGTTTAGTCGGGACTCCTGATGACGTTTTGAGACATCTCCTACAACTACAGCACCAGAATTGTGCTGCTGAATCAAGTCCGTTTTTTGGAATTTTTACGACAGGGTCCCCCCTTACGACAATTTAGCAAAAAAAATTTTTCGTAAAAAATGCATTTTCTTACATTTTCTTACATTTACGGGTTTAGTCGGGACTCCTGATGACGTTTTGAGACATCTCCTACAACTACAGCACCAGAATTGTGCTGCTGAAGCAAGTCTGTTTTTTGAATTTTTTTTTGTAAAAAAAACGTTTTCCCAAAAAAAGCATTTTATGCCATTTTTAGGTTTTGTAGGGACTCCTGATGACGTTTTGAGACATCTCCTACAACTACAGCACCAGAATTGTGCTGCTGAATCAAGTCCGTTTTTTGGCATTTTTACGACAGGGTCCCCCCTTACGACATTTTAGCAAAAAATGTTTTTCGTAAAAAATGCATTTTCTTACATTTTCTTACATTTACGGGTTTAGTCGGGACTCCTGATGACGTTTTGAGACATCTCCTACAACTACAACACCAGAATTGTGCTGCTGAAGCAAGTCTGTTTTTTGAATTTTTTTTTGTAAAAAAAAGTTTTCCCAAAAAAAGCATTTTATGCCATTTTTAGGTTTTGTAGGGACTCCTGATGACGTTTTGAGACATCTCCTACAACTACAGCACCAGAATTGTACTGCTGAAGCAAGTCCGTTTTTTGGCATTTTTACGACAGGGTCCCCCCTTACGACATTTTAGCAAAAAATGTTTTTCTTAAAAAATGCATTTTCTTACATTTTCTTACATTTACGGGTTTAGTCGGGACTCCTGATGACGTTTTGAGACATCTCCTACAACTACAGCACCAGAATTGTGCTGCTGAATCAAGTCCGTTTTTTGGAATTTTTACGACAGGGTCCCCCCCTTACGACATTTTAGCAAAAAATGTTTTTCGTAAAAAATGCATTTTCTTACATTTTCTTACATTTACGGGTTTAGTCGGGACTCCTGATGACATTTTGAGACATCTCCTACAACTACAGCACCAGAATTGTGCTGCTGAAGCAAGTCTGTTTTTTGAATTTTTTTTTGTAAAAAAAACGTTTTCCCAAAAAAAGCATTTTATGCCATTTTTAGGTTTTGTAGGGACTCCTGATGACGTTTTAAGACATCTCCTACAACTACAGCACCAGAATTGTGCTGCTGAATCAAGTCCGTTTTTTGGAATTTTTACGACAGGGTCCCCCCTTACGACATTTTAGCAAAAAATGTTTTTCTTAAAAAATGCATTTTCTTACATTTTCTTACATTTACGGGTTTAGTCGGGACTCCTGATGACGTTTTGAGACATCTCCTACAACTACAGCACCAGAATTGTGCTGCTGAATCAAGTCCGTTTTTTGGAATTTTTACGACAGGGTCCCCCCTTACGACATTTTAGCAAAAAATGTTTTTCGTAAAAAATGCATTTTCTTACATTTTCTTACATTTACGGGTTTAGTCGGGACTCCTGATGACGTTTTGAGACATCTCCTACAACTACAGCACCAGAATTGTGCTGCTGAATCAAGTCCGTTTTTTGGAATTTTTACGACAGGGTCCCCCCCTTACGACATTTTAGCAAAAAATGTTTTTCGTAAAAAATGCATTTTCTTACATTTTCTTACATTTACGGGTTTAGTCGGGACTCCTGATGACGTTTTGAGACATCTCCTACAACTACAGCACCAGAATTGTGCTGCTGAATCAAGTCCGTTTTTTGGAATTTTTACGACAGGGTCCGCCCTTACGACATTTTAGCAAAAAATGTTTTTCGTAAAAAATGCATTTTCTTACATTTTCTTACATTTACGGGTTTAGTCGGGACTCCTGATGACGTTTTGAGACATCTCCTACAACTACAGCACCAGAATTGTGCTGCTCAAACAAGTCCGTTTTTTGAATTTTTTTTTGTAAAAAAAAAGTTTTCCCAAAAAAAGCATTTTATGCCATTTTTAGGTTTTGTAGGGACTCCTGATGACGTTTTAAGACATCTCCTACAACTACAGCACCAGAATTGTGCTGCTGAATCAAGTCCGTTTTTTGGAATTTTTACGACAGGGTCCCCCCTTACGACATTTTAGCAAAAAATGTTTTTCTTAAAAAATGCATTTTCTTACATTTACGGGTTTAGTCGGGACTCCTGATGACGTTTTGAGACATCTCCTACAACTACAGCACCAGAATTGTGCTGCTGAATCAAGTCCGTTTTTTGGAATTTTTTTTTGTAAAAAAAAAGTTTTCCCAAAAAAAGCCTTTTATGCCATTTTTAGGTTTTGTAGGGACTCCTGATGACGTTTTGAGACATCTCCTACAACTACAGCACCAGAATTGTACTGCTGAAGCAAGTCCGTTTTTTGGCATTTTTACGACAGGGTCCCCCCTTACGACATTTTAGCAAAAAATGTTTTTCGTAAAAAATGCATTTTCTTACATTTTCTTACATTTACGGGTTTAGTCGGGACTCCTGATGACGTTTTGAGACATCTCCTACAACTACAGCACCAGAATTGTGCTGCTGAAGCAAGTCTGTTTTTAGAATTTTTTTTTGTAAAAAAAAAGTTTTCCCAAAAAAAGCCTTTTATGCCATTTTTAGGTTTTGTAGGGACTCCTGATGACGTTTTGAGACATCTCCTACAACTACAGCACCAGAATTGTACTGCTGAAGCAAGTCCGTTTTTTGGCATTTTTACGACAGGGTCCCCCCTTACGACATTTTAGCAAAAAATGTTTTTCTTAAAAAATGCATTTTCTTACATTTTCTTACATTTACGGGTTTAGTCGGGACTCCTGATGACGTTTTGAGACATCTCCTACAACTACAGCACCAGAATTGTGCTGCTCAAACAAGTCCGTTTTTTGAATTTCTTTTTGTAAAAAAAAAGTTTTCCCAAAAAAAGCATTTTATGCCATTTTTAGGTTTTGTAGGGACTCCTGGTGACGTTTTAAGACATCTCCTACAACTACAGCACCAGAATTGTGCTGCTGAATCAAGTCCGTTTTTTGGAATTTTTACGACAGGGTCCCCCCTTACGACATTTTAGAAAAAAATGTTTTTCTTAAAAAATGCATTTTCTTACATTTTCTTACATTTACGGGTTTAGTCGGGACTCCTGATGACGTTTTGAGACATCTCCTACAACTACAGCACCAGAATTGTTCTGCTCAAAAAAGTCCGTTTTTTGAATTTTTTTTTGTAAAAAAAAAGTTTTCCCAAAAAAAGCATTTTATGCCATTTTTAGGTTTTGTAGGGACTCCTGATGACGTTTTAAGACATCTCCTACAACTACAGCACCAGAATTGTGCTGCTGAATCAAGTCCGTTTTTTGGAATTTTTACGACATTTTAGCAAAAAATGTTTTTCGTAAAAAATGCATTTTCTTACATTTTCTTACATTTACGGGTTTAGTCGGGACTCCTGATGACGTTTTGAGACATCTCCTACAACTACAGCACCAGAATTGTGCTGCTGAATCAAGTCCGTTTTTTGGCATTTTTACGACAGGGTCCCCCCTTACGACATTTTAGCAAAAAATGTTTTTCGTAAAAAATGCATTTTCTTACATTTTCTTACATTTACGGGTTTAGTCGGGACTCCTGATGACGTTTTGAGACATGTCCTACAACTACAGCACCAGAATTGTGCTGCTGAATCTTGGAATTTTTACGACAGGGTCCCCCCTTACGACAATTTAGCAAAAAATGTTTTTCGTAAAAAATGCATTTTCTTACATTTTCTTACATTTACGGGTTTAGTCGGGACTCCTGATGACGTTTTGAGACATCTCCTACAACTACAGCACCAGAATTGTACTGCTGAAGCAAGTCCGTTTTTTGGCATTTTTACGACAGGGTCCCCCCTTACGACATTTTAGCAAAAAATGTTTTTCTTAAAAAATGCATTTTCTTACATTTACGGGTTTAGTCGGGACTCCTGATGACGTTTTGAGACATCTCCTACAACTACAGCACCAGAATTGTGCTGCTGAATCAAGTCCGTTTTTTGGAATTTTTACGACAGGGTCCCCCCTTACGACATTTTAGCAAAAAATGTTTTTCTTAAAAAATGCATTTTCTTACATTTTCTTACATTTACGGGTTTAGTCGGGACTCCTGATGACGTTTTGAGACATCTCCTACAACTACAGCACCAGAATTGTGCTGCTGAATCAAGTCCGTTTTTTGGAATTTTTACGACAGGGTCACCCCTTACGACATTTTAGCAAAAAATGTTTTTCGTAAAAAATGCATTTTCTTACATTTTCTTACATTTACGGGTTTAGTCGGGACTCCTGATGACGTTTTGAGACATCTCCTACAACTACAGCACCAGAATTGTGCTGCTGAATCAAGTCCGTTTTTTGGCATTTTTACGACAGGGTCCCCCCTTACGACATTTTAGCAAAAAATGTTTTTCTTAAAAAATGCATTTTCTTACATTTTCTTACATTTACGGGTTTAGTCGGGACTCCTGATGACGTTTTGAGACATCTCCTACAACTACAGCACCAGAATTGTGCTGCTGAATCAAGTCCGTTTTTTGGAATTTTTACGACAGGGTCCCCCCTTACGACATTTTAGCAAAAAATGTTTTTCGTAAAAAATGCATTTTCTTACATTTTCTTACATTTACGGGTTTAGTCGGGACTCCTGATGACGTTTTGAGACATCTCCTACAACTACAACACCAGAATTGTGCTGCTGAAGCAAGTCTGTTTTTTGAATTTTTTTTTGTAAAAAAAAGTTTTCCCAAAAAAAGCATTTTATGCCATTTTTAGGTTTTGTAGGGACTCCTGATGACGTTTTGAGACATCTCCTACAACTACAGCACCAGAATTGTACTGCTGAAGCAAGTCCCTTTTTTGGCATTTTTACGACAGGGTCCCCCCTTACGACATTTTAGCAAAAAATGTTTTTCTTAAAAAATGCATTTTCTTACATTTTCTTACATTTACGGGTTTAGTCGGGACTCCTGATGACGTTTTGAGACATCTCCTACAACTACAGCACCAGAATTGTGCTGCTGAATCAAGTCCGTTTTTTGGAATTTTTACGACAGGGTCCCCCCTTACGACATTTTAGCAAAAAATGTTTTTCGTAAAAAATGCATTTTCTTACATTTTCTTACATTTACGGGTTTAGTCGGGACTCCTGATGACGTTTTGAGACATCTCCTACAACTACAGCACCAGAATTGTGCTGCTGAAGCAAGTCTGTTTTTTGAATTTTTTTTTGTAAAAAAAACGTTTTCCCAAAAAAATCATTTTATGCCATTTTTAGGTTTTGTAGGGACTCCTGATGACGTTTTAAGACATCTCCTACAACTACAGCACCAGAATTGTGCTGCTGAATCAAGTCCGTTTTTTGGAATTTTTACGACAGGGTCCCCCCTTACGACATTTTAGCAAAAAATGTTTTTCTTAAAAAATGCATTTTCTTACATTTTCTTACATTCACGGGTTTAGTCGGGACTCCTGATGACGTTTTGAGACATCTCCTACAACTACAGCACCAGAATTGTGCTGCTGAATCAAGTCTGTTTTTTGGAATTTTTACGACAGGGTCCCCCCTTACGACATTTTAGCAAAAAATGTTTTTCGTAAAAAATGCATTTTCTTACATTTTCTTACATTTACGGGTTTAGTCGGGACTCCTGATGACGTTTTGAGACATCTCCTACAACTACAGCACCAGAATTGTGCTGCTGAATCAAGTCCGTTTTTTGGAATTTTTACGACAGGGTCCCCCCTTACGACATTTTAGCAAAAAATGTTTTTCGTAAAAAATGCATTTTCTTACATTTACGGGTTTAGTCGGGACTCCTGATGACGTTTTGAGACATCTCCTACAACTACAGCACCAGAATTGTGCTGCTGAAGCAAGTCTGTTTTTTGAATTTTTTTTTGTAAAAAAAAACTTTTCCCAAAAAAAAGCATTTTATGCCATTTTTAGGTTTTGTAGGGACTCCTGATGACGTTTTAAGACATCTCCTACAACTACAGCACCAGAATTGTGCTGCTGAATCAAGTCCGTTTTTTGGAATTTTTACGACAGGGTCCCCCCTTACGACATTTTAGCAAAAAATGTTTTTCGTAAAAAATGCATTTTCTTACATTTTCTTACATTTACGGGTTTAGTCGGGACTCCTGATGACGTTTTGAGACATCTCCTACAACTACAGCACCAGAATTGTGCTGCTGAAGCAAGTCTGTTTTTAGAATTTTTTTTGTAAAAAAAAAGTTTTCCCAAAAAAAGCCTTTTATGCCATTTTTAGGTTTTGTAGGGACTCCTGATGACGTTTTGAGACATCTCCTACAACTACAGCACCAGAATTGTGCTGCTGAATCAAGTCCGTTTTTTGGAATTTTTACGACAGGGTCCCCCCTTACGACATTTTAGCAAAAAATGTTTTTCGTAAAAAATGCATTTTCTTACATTTTCTTACATTTACGGGTTTAGTCGGGACTCCTGATGACGTTTTGAGACATCTCCTACAACTACAGCACCAGAATTGTGCTGCTGAATCAAGTCCGTTTTTTGGAATTTTTACGACAGGGTCCCCCCTTACGACATTTTAGAAAAAAATGTTTTTCTTAAAAAATGCATTTTCTTACATTTTCTTACATTTACGGGTTTAGTCGGGACTCCTGATGACGTTTTGAGACATCTCCTACAACTACAGCACCAGAATTGTTCTGCTCAAAAAAGTCCGTTTTTTGAATTTTTTTTTGTAAAAAAAAAGTTTTCCCAAAAAAAGCATTTTATGCCATTTTTAGGTTTTGTAGGGACTCCTGATGACGTTTTAAGACATCTCCTACAACTACAGCACCAGAATTGTGCTGCTGAATCAAGTCCGTTTTTTGGAATTTTTACGACAGGGTCCCCCCTTACGACATTTTAGCAAAAAATGTTTTTCTTAAAAAATGCATTTTCTTACATTTTCTTACATTTACGGGTTTAGTCCGGACTCCTGATGACGTTTTGAGACATCTCCTACAACTACAGCACCAGAATTGTGCTGCTGAATCAAGTCCGTTTTTTTGAATTTTTACGACAGGGTCCCCCCTTACGACATTTTAGCAAAAAATATTTTTCGTAAAAAATGCATTTTCTTACATTTTCTTACATTCACGGGTTTAGTCGGGACTCCTGATGACGTTTTGAGACATCTCCTACAACTACAGCACCAGAATTGTGCTGCTGAAGCAAGTCTGTTTTTAGAATTTTTTTTTGTAAAAAAAAAGTTTTCCCAAAAAAAGCATTTTATGCCATTTTTAGGTTTTGTAGGGACTCCTACAACTACAGCACCAGAATTGTGACATTGATTACGACATTTTAGCAAAAAATGTTTTTCTTAAAAAATGCATTTTCTTACATTTTCTTACATTTACGGGTTTAGTCGGGACTCCTGATGACGTTTTGAGACATCTCCTACAACTACAGCACCAGAATTGTACTGCTGAAGCAAATCCGTTTTTTGGCATTTTTACGACAGGGTCCCCCCTTACGACATTTTAGCAAAAAATGTTTTTCTTAAAAAATGCATTTTCTTACATTTACGGGTTTAGTCGGGACTCCTGATGACGTTTTGAGACATCTCCTACAACTACAGCACCAGAATTGTGCTGCTCAAACAAGTCCGTTTTTTGAATTTCTTTTTGTAAAAAAAAGTTTTCCCAAAAAAAGCATTTTATGCCATTTTTAGGTTTTGTAGGGACTCCTGATGACGTTTTGAGACATCTCCTACAACTACAGCACCAGAATTGTACTGCTGAAGCAAGTCCGTTTTTTGGCATTTTTACGACAGGGTCCCCCCTTACGACATTTTAGCAAAAAATGTTTTTCTTAAAAAATGCATTTTCTTACATTTTCTTACATTTACGGGTTTAGTCGGGACTCCTGATGACGTTTTGAGACATCTACAACTACAGCACCAGAATTGTGCTGCTGAATCAAGTCCGTTTTTTGGCATTTTTACGACAGGGTCCCCCCTTACGACATTTTAGCAAAAAATGTTTTTCGTAAAAAATGCATTTTCTTACATTTTCTTACATTTACGGGTTTAGTCGGGACTCCTGATGACGTTTTGAGACATCTCCTACAACTACAGCACCAGAATTGTGCTGCTGAATCAAGTCCGTTTTTTGGAATTTTTACGACAGGGTCCCCCCTTACGACATTTTAGCAAAACATGTTTTTCTTAAAAAATGCATTTTCTTACATTTTCTTACATTTACGGGTTTAGTCGGGACTCCTGATGACGTTTTGAGACATCTCCTACAACTACAGCACCAGAAATGTGCTGCTCAAACAAGTCCGTTTTTTGAATTTCTTTTTGTAAAAAAAAAGTTTTCCCAAAAAAAGCATTTTATGCCATTTTTAGGTTTTGTAGGGACTCCTGATGACGTTTTAAGACATCTCCTACAACTACAGCACCAGAATTGTACTGCTGAATCAAGTCCGTTTTTTGGAATTTTTACGACAGGGTCCCCCCTTACGACATTTTAGCAAAAAATGTTTTTCTTAAAAAATGCATTTTCTTACATTTACGGGTTTAGTCGGGACTCCTGATGACGTTTTAAGACATCTCCTACAACTACAGCACCAGAATTGTGCTGCTGAATCAAGTCCGTTTTTTGGAATTTTTACGACAGGGTCCCCCCTTACGACATTTTAGCAAAAAATGTTTTTCGTAAAAAATGCATTTTCTTACATTTTCTTACATTTACGGGTTTAGTCGGGACTCCTGATGACGTTTTGAGACATCTCCTACAACTACAGCACCAGAATTGTGCTGCTGAAGCAAGTCTGTTTTTAGAATTTTTTTTTGTAAAAAAAAAGTTTTCCCAAAAAAAGCCTTTTATGCCATTTTTAGGTTTTGTAGGGACTCCTGATGACGTTTTGAGACATCTCCTACAACTACAGCACCAGAATTGTACTGCTGAAGCAAGTCCGTTTTTTGGCATTTTTACGACAGGGTCCCCCCTTACGACATTTTAGAAAAAAATGTTTTTCTTAAAAAATGCATTTTCTTACATTTTCTTACATTTACGGGTTTAGTCGGGACTCCTGATGACGTTTTGAGACATCTCCTACAACTACAGCACCAGAATTGTGCTGCTGAATCAAGTCCGTTTTTTGGAATTTTTACGACAGGGTCCCCCCTTACGACATTTTAGCAAAAAATGTTTTTCTTAAAAAATGCATTTTCTTACATTTTCTTACATTTACGGGTTTAGTCCGGACTCCTGATGACGTTTTGAGACATCTCCTACAACTACAGCACCAGAATTGTGCTGCTGAATCAAGTCCGTTTTTTGGAATTTTTACGACAGGGTCCCCCCTTACGACATTTTAGCAAAAAATGTTTTTCTTAAAAAATGCATTTTCTTACATTTTCTTACATTTACGGGTTTAGTCCGGACTCCTGATGACGTTTTGAGACATCTCCTACAACTACAGCACCAGAATTGTGCTGCTGAAGCAAGTCTGTTTTTAGAATTTTTTTTTGTAAAAAAAAAGTTTTCCCAAAAAAAGCATTTTATGCCATTTTTAGGTTTTGTAGGGACTCCTGATGACGTTTTGAGACATCTCCTACAACTACAGCACCAGAATTGTGACATTGATTACGACATTTTAGCAAAAAATGTTTTTCTTAAAAAATGCATTTTCTTACATTTTCTTACATTTACGGGTTTAGTCGGGACTCCTGATGACGTTTTGAGACATCTCCTACAACTACAGCACCAGAATTGTGCTGCTGAATCAAGTCCGTTTTTTGGCATTTTTACGACAGGGTCCCCCCTTACGACATTTTAGCAAAAAATGTTTTTCGTAAAAAATGCATTTTCTTACATTTTCTTACATTTACGGGTTTAGTCGGGACTCCTGATGATGTTTTAAGACATCTCCTACAACTACAGCACCAGAATTGTGCTGCTGAAGCAAGTCTGTTTTTTGAATTTTTTTTTGTAAAAAAAAGTTTTCCCAAAAAAAGCATTTTATGCCATTTTTAGGTTTTGTAGGGACTCCTGATGACGTTTTGAGACATCTCCTACAACTACAGCACCAGAATTGTACTGCTGAAGCAAGTCCGTTTTTTGGCATTTTTACGACAGGGTCCCCCCTTACGACATTTTAGCAAAAAATGTTTTTCTTAAAAAATGCATTTTCTTACATTTTCTTACATTTACGGGTTTAGTCGGGACTCCTGATGACGTTTTGAGACATCTCCTACAACTACAGCACCAGAATTGTGCTGCTGAATCAAGTCCGTTTTTTGGCATTTTTACGACAGGGTCCCCCCTTACGACATTTTAGCAAAAAATGTTTTTCTTAAAAAATGCATTTTCTTACATTTTCTTACATTTACGGGTTTAGTCGGGACTCCTGATGACGTTTTGAGACATCTCCTACAACTACAGCACCAGAATTGTGCTGCTGAATCAAGTCCGTTTTTTGGAATTTTTACGACAGGGTCCCCCCTTACGACATTTTAGCAAAAAATGTTTTTCGTAAAAAATGCATTTTCTTACATTTTCTTACATTTACGGGTTTAGTCGGGACTCCTGATGACGTTTTGAGACATCTCCTACAACTACAGCACCAGAATTGTGCTGCTGAATCAAGTCCGTTTTTTGGAATTTTTACGACAGGGTTCCCCCTTACGACATTTTAGCAAAAAATGTTTTTCTTAAAAAATGCATTTTCTTACATTTACGGGTTTAGTCGGGACTCCTGATGACGTTTTGAGACATCTCCTACAACTACAGCACCAGAATTGTGCTGCTCAAACAAGTCCGTTTTTTGAATTTTTTTTTGTAAAAAAAAAGTTTTCCCAAAAAAAGCATTTTATGCCATTTTTAGGTTTTGTAGGGACTCCTGATGACGTTTTAAGACATCTCCTACAACTACAGCACCAGAATTGTGCTGCTGAATCAAGTCCGTTTTTTGGAATTTTTACGACAGGGTCCCCCCTTACGACATTTTAGCAAAAAATGTTTTTCTTAAAAAATGCATTTTCTTACATTTACGGGTTTAGTCGGGACTCCTGATGACGTTTTGAGACATCTCCTACAACTACAGCACCAGAATTGTGCTGCTGAATCAAGTCCGTTTTTTGGAATTTTTACGACAGGGTCCCCCCTTACGACATTTTAGCAAAAAATGTTTTTCGTAAAAAATGCATTTTCTTACATTTTCTTACATTTACGGGTTTAGTCGGGACTCCTGATGACGTTTTGAGACATCTCCTACAACTACAGCACCAGAATTGTGCTGCTGAAGCAAGTCTGTTTTTAGAATTTTTTTTTGTAAAAAAAAAGTTTTCCCAAAAAAAGCCTTTTATGCCATTTTTAGGTTTTGTAGGGACTCCTGATGACGTTTTGAGACATCTCCTACAACTACAGCACCAGAATTGTGCTGCTGAATCAAGTCCGTTTTTTGGAATTTTTACGACAGGGTCCCCCCTTACGACATTTTAGCAAAAAATGTTTTTCGTAAAAAATGCATTTTCTTACATTTTCTTACATTTACGGGTTTAGTCGGGACTCCTGATGACGTTTTGAGACATCTCCTACAACTACAGCACCAGAATTGTGCTGCTCAAACAAGTCCGTTTTTTGAATTTCTTTTTGTAAAAAAAAAGTTTTCCCAAAAAAAGCATTTTATGCCATTTTTAGGTTTTGTAGGGACTCCTGATGACGTTTTAAGACATCTCCTACAACTACAGCACCAGAATTGTGCTGCTGAATCAAGTCCGTTTTTTGGAATTTTTACGACAGGGTCCCCCCTTACGACATTTTAGCAAAAAATGTTTTTCTTAAAAAATGCATTTTCTTACATTTTCTTACATTTACGGGTTTAGTCGGGACTCCT
Source organism: Entelurus aequoreus (assembly GCF_033978785.1). Lineage (NCBI taxonomy): Eukaryota > Metazoa > Chordata > Actinopteri > Syngnathiformes > Syngnathidae > Entelurus > Entelurus aequoreus. The sequence goes on along the minus strand of NW_026908087.1, from coordinate 34,474 downwards.
GATGACGTTTTGAGACATCTCCTACAACTACAGCACCAGAATTGTGCTGCTGAATCAAGTCCGTTTTTTGGAATTTTTACGACAGGGTCCCCCCTTACGACATTTTAGAAAAAAATGTTTTTCTTAAAAAATGCATTTTCTTACATTTTCTTACATTTACGGGTTTAGTCGGGACTCCTGATGACGTTTTGAGACATCTCCTACAACTACAGCACCAGAATTGTTCTGCTCAAAAAAGTCCGTTTTTTGAATTTTTTTTTGTAAAAAAAAAGTTTTCCCAAAAAAAGCATTTTATGCCATTTTTAGGTTTTGTAGGGACTCCTGATGACGTTTTAAGACATCTCCTACAACTACAGCACCAGAATTGTGCTGCTGAATCAAGTCCGTTTTTTGGAATTTTTACGACAGGGTCCCCCCTAACGACATTTTAGCAAAAAATATTTTTCGTAAAAAATGCATTTTCTTACATTTTCTTACATTTACGGGTTTAGTCGGGACTCCTGATGACGTTTTGAGACATCTCCTACAACTACAGCACCAGAATTGTGCTGCTCAAACAAGTCCGTTTTTTGAATTTTTTTTTGTAAAAAAAAAGTTTTCCCAAAAAAAGCATTTTATGCCATTTTTAGGTTTTGTAGGGACTCCTGATGACGTTTTAAGACATCTCCTACAACTACAGCACCAGAATTGTGCTGCTGAATCAAGTCCGTTTTTTGGAATTTTTACGACAGGGTCCCCCCTTACGACATTTTAGCAAAAAATGTTTTTCTTAAAAAATGCATTTTCTTACATTTACGGGTTTAGTCGGGACTCCTGATGACGTTTTGAGACATCTCCTACAACTACAGCACCAGAATTGTGCTGCTGAATCAAGTCCGTTTTTTGGAATTTTTACGACAGGGTCCCCCCTTACGACATTTTAGCAAAAAATGTTTTTCGTAAAAAATGCATTTTCTTACATTTTCTTACATTTACGGGTTTAGTCGGGACTCCTGATGACGTTTTGAGACATCTCCTACAACTACAGCACCAGAATTGTGCTGCTGAAGCAAGTCTGTTTTTAGAATTTTTTTTTGTAAAAAAAAAGTTTTCCCAAAAAAAGCCTTTTATGCCATTTTTAGGTTTTGTAGGGACTCCTGATGACGTTTTGAGACATCTCCTACAACTACAGCACCAGAATTGTGCTGCTGAATCAAGTCCGTTTTTTGGAATTTTTACGACAGGGTCCCCCCTTACGACATTTTAGCAAAAAATGTTTTTCGTAAAAAATGCATTTTCTTACATTTTCTTACATTTACGGGTTTAGTCGGGACTCCTGATGACGTTTTGAGACATCTCCTACAACTACAGCACCAGAATTGTGCTGCTCAAACAAGTCCGTTTTTTGAATTTCTTTTTGTAAAAAAAAAGTTTTCCCAAAAAAAGCATTTTATGCCATTTTTAGGTTTTGTAGGGACTCCTGATGACGTTTTAAGACATCTCCTACAACTACAGCACCAGAATTGTGCTGCTGAATCAAGTCCGTTTTTTGGAATTTTTACGACAGGGTCCCCCCTTACGACATTTTAGCAAAAAATGTTTTTCTTAAAAAATGCATTTTCTTACATTTTCTTACATTTACGGGTTTAGTCGGGACTCCTGATGACGTTTTGAGACATCTCCTACAACTACAGCACCAGAATTGTGCTGCTGAATCAAGTCCGTTTTTTGGAATTTTTACGACAGGGTCCCCCCTTACGACATTTTAGAAAAAAATGTTTTTCTTAAAAAATGCATTTTCTTACATTTTCTTACATTTACGGGTTTAGTCGGGACTCCTGATGACGTTTTGAGACATCTCCTACAACTACAGCACCAGAATTGTTCTGCTCAAAAAAGTCCGTTTTTTGAATTTTTTTTTGTAAAAAAAAAGTTTTCCCAAAAAAAGCATTTTATGCCATTTTTAGGTTTTGTAGGGACTCCTGATGACGTTTTAAGACATCTCCTACAACTACAGCACCAGAATTGTGCTGCTGAATCAAGTCCGTTTTTTGGAATTTTTACGACAGGGTCCCCCCCTTACGACATTTTAGCAAAATATGTTTTTCTTAAAAAATGCATTTTCTTACATTTTCTTACATTTACGGGTTTAGTCCGGACTCCTGATGACGTTTTGAGACATCTCCTACAACTACAGCACCAGAATTGTGCTGCTGAATCAAGTCCGTTTTTTGGAATTTTTACGACAGGGTCCCCCCTAACGACATTTTAGCAAAAAATATTTTTCGTAAAAAATGCATTTTCTTACATTTTCTTACATTTACGGGTTTAGTCGGGACTCCTGATGACGTTTTGAGACATCTCCTACAACTACAGCACCAGAATTGTGCTGCTGAAGCAAGTCTGTTTTTAGAATTTTTTTTTGTAAAAAAAAAGTTTTCCCAAAAAAAGCATTTTATGCCATTTTTAGGTTTTGTAGGGACTCCTACAACTACAGCACCAGAATTGTGACATTGATTACGACATTTTAGCAAAAAATGTTTTTCTTAAAAAATGCATTTTCTTACATTTTCTTACATTTACGGGTTTAGTCGGGACTCCTGATGACGTTTTGAGACATCTCCTACAACTACAGCACCAGAATTGTACTGCTGAAGCAAATCCGTTTTTTGGCATTTTTACGACAGGGTCCCCCCTTACGACATTTTAGCAAAAAATGTTTTTCTTAAAAAATGCATTTTCTTACATTTACGGGTTTAGTCGGGACTCCTGATGACGTTTTGAGACATCTCCTACAACTACAGCACCAGAATTGTGCTGCTCAAACAAGTCCGTTTTTTGAATTTCTTTTTGTAAAAAAAAGTTTTCCCAAAAAAAGCATTTTATGCCATTTTTAGGTTTTGTAGGGACTCCTGATGACGTTTTGAGACATCTCCTACAACTACAGCACCAGAATTGTACTGCTGAAGCAAGTCCGTTTTTTGGCATTTTTACGACAGGGTCCCCCCTTACGACATTTTAGCAAAAAATGTTTTTCTTAAAAAATGCATTTTCTTACATTTACGGGTTTAGTCGGGACTCCTGATGACGTTTTGAGACATCTCCTACAACTACAGCACCAGAATTGTACTGCTGAAGCAAGTCCGTTTTTTGGCATTTTTACGACAGGGTCCCCCCTTACGACATTTTAGAAAAAAATGTTTTTCTTAAAAAATGCATTTTCTTACATTTTCTTACATTTACGGGTTTAGTCGGGACTCCTGATGACGTTTTGAGACATCTCCTACAACTACAGCACCAGAATTGTGCTGCTGAATCAAGTCCGTTTTTTGGAATTTTTACGACAGGGTCCCCCCTTACGACATTTTAGCAAAAAATGTTTTTCGTAAAAAATGCATTTTCTTACATTTTCTTACATTTACGGGTTTAGTCGGGACTCCTGATGACGTTTTGAGACATCTCCTACAACTACAGCACCAGAATTGTGCTGCTGAATCAAGTCCGTTTTTTGGAATTTTTACGACAGGGTCCCCCCTTACGACATTTTAGAAAAAAATGTTTTTCTTAAAAAATGCATTTTCTTACATTTTCTTACATTTACGGGTTTAGTCGGGACTCCTGATGACGTTTTGAGACATCTCCTACAACTACAGCACCAGAATTGTTCTGCTCAAAAAAGTCCGTTTTTTGAATTTTTTTTTGTAAAAAAAAAGTTTTCCCAAAAAAAGCATTTTATGCCATTTTTAGGTTTTGTAGGGACTCCTACAACTACAGCACCAGAATTGTGACATTGATTACGACATTTTAGCAAAAAATGTTTTTCGTAAAAAATGCATTTTCTTACATTTTCTTACATTTACGGGTTTAGTCGGGACTCCTGATGATGTTTTAAGACATCTCCTACAACTACAGCACCAGAATTGTGCTGCTGAAGCAAGTCTGTTTTTTGAATTTTTTTTTGTAAAAAAAAGTTTTCCCAAAAAAAGCATTTTATGCCATTTTTAGGTTTTGTAGGGACTCCTGATGACGTTTTGAGACATCTCCTACAACTACAGCACCAGAATTGTACTGCTGAAGCAAGTCCGTTTTTTGGCATTTTTACGACAGGGTCCCCCCTTACGACATTTTAGCAAAAAATGTTTTTCTTAAAAAATGCATTTTCTTACATTTTCTTACATTTACGGGTTTAGTCGGGACTCCTGATGACGTTTTGAGACATCTCCTACAACTACAGCACCAGAATTGTGCTGCTGAATCAAGTCCGTTTTTTGGAATTTTTACGACAGGGTCACCCCTTACGACATTTTAGCAAAAAATGTTTTTCGTAAAAAATGCATTTTCTTACATTTTCTTACATTTACGGGTTTAGTCGGGACTCCTGATGACGTTTTGAGACATCTCCTACAACTACAGCACCAGAATTGTGCTGCTGAATCAAGTCCGTTTTTTGGCATTTTTACGACAGGGTCCCCCCTTACGACATTTTAGCAAAAAATGTTTTTCTTAAAAAATGCATTTTCTTACATTTTCTTACATTTACGGGTTTAGTCGGGACTCCTGATGACGTTTTGAGACATCTCCTACAACTACAGCACCAGAATTGTGCTGCTGAATCAAGTCCGTTTTTTGGAATTTTTACGACAGGGTCCCCCCTTACGACATTTTAGCAAAAAATGTTTTTCGTAAAAAATGCATTTTCTTACATTTTCTTACATTTACGGGTTTAGTCGGGACTCCTGATGACGTTTTGAGACATCTCCTACAACTACAACACCAGAATTGTGCTGCTGAAGCAAGTCTGTTTTTTGAATTTTTTTTTGTAAAAAAAAGTTTTCCCAAAAAAAGCATTTTATGCCATTTTTAGGTTTTGTAGGGACTCCTGATGACGTTTTGAGACATCTCCTACAACTACAGCACCAGAATTGTACTGCTGAAGCAAGTCCGTTTTTTGGCATTTTTACGACAGGGTCCCTCCCCCCTTACGACATTTTAGCAAAAAATGTTTTTCTTAAAAAATGCATTTTCTTACATTTTCTTACATTTACGGGTTTAGTCGGGACTCCTGATGACGTTTTGAGACATCTCCTACAACTACAGCACCAGAATTGTGCTGCTGAATCAAGTCCGTTTTTTGGAATTTTTACGACAGGGTCCCCCCTTACGACATTTTAGCAAAAAATGTTTTTCGTAAAAAATGCATTTTCTTACATTTTCTTACATTTACGGGTTTAGTCGGGACTCCTGATGACGTTTTGAGACATCTCCTACAACTACAGCACCAGAATTGTGCTGCTGAAGCAAGTCTGTTTTTAGAATTTTTTTTTGTAAAAAAAAAGTTTTCCCAAAAAAAGCCTTTTATGCCATTTTTAGGTTTTGTAGGGACTCCTGATGACGTTTTGAGACATCTCCTACAACTACAGCACCAGAATTGTGCTGCTGAATCAAGTCCGTTTTTTGGAATTTTTACGACAGGGTCCCCCCTTACGACATTTTAGCAAAAAATGTTTTTCGTAAAAAATGCATTTTCTTACATTTTCTTACATTTACGGGTTTAGTCGGGACTCCTGATGACGTTTTGAGACATCTCCTACAACTACAGCACCAGAATTGTGCTGCTCAAACAAGTCCGTTTTTTGAATTTCTTTTTGTAAAAAAAAAGTTTTCCCAAAAAAAGCATTTTATGCCATTTTTAGGTTTTGTAGGGACTCCTGATGACGTTTTAAGACATCTCCTACAACTACAGCACCAGAATTGTGCTGCTGAATCAAGTCCGTTTTTTGGAATTTTTACGACAGGGTCCCCCCTTACGACATTTTAGCAAAAAATGTTTTTCTTAAAAAATGCATTTTCTTACATTTTCTTACATTTACGGGTTTAGTCGGGACTCCTGATGACGTTTTGAGACATCTCCTACAACTACAGCACCAGAATTGTGCTGCTGAATCAAGTCCGTTTTTTGGAATTTTTACGACAGGGTCCCCCCTTACGACATTTTAGAAAAAAATGTTTTTCTTAAAAAATGCATTTTCTTACATTTTCTTACATTTACGGGTTTAGTCGGGACTCCTGATGACGTTTTGAGACATCTCCTACAACTACAGCACCAGAATTGTTCTGCTCAAAAAAGTCCGTTTTTTGAATTTTTTTTTGTAAAAAAAAAGTTTTCCCAAAAAAAGCATTTTATGCCATTTTTAGGTATTGTAGGGACTCCTGATGACGTTTTAAGACATCTCCTACAACTACAGCACCAGAATTGTGCTGCTGAATCAAGTCCGTTTTTTGGAATTTTTACGACAGGGTCCCCCCTTACGACATTTTAGCAAAATATGTTTTTCTTAAAAAATGCATTTTCTTACATTTTCTTACATTTACGGGTTTAGTCCGGACTCCTGATGACGTTTTGAGACATCTCCTACAACTACAGCACCAGAATTGTGCTGCTGAATCAAGTCCGTTTTTTGGCATTTTTACGACAGGGTCCCCCCTTACGACATTTTAGCAAAAAATGTTTTTCTTAAAAAATGCATTTTCTTACATTTTCTTACATTTACGGGTTTAGTCGGGACTCCTGATGACGTTTTGAGACATCTCCTACAACTACAGCACCAGAATTGTGCTGCTGAATCAAGTCCGTTTTTTGGCATTTTTACGACAGGGTCCCCCCTTACGACATTTTAGCAAAAAATGTTTTTCGTAAAAAATGCATTTTCTTACATTTTCTTACATTTACGGGTTTAGTCGGGACTCCTGATGACGTTTTGAGACATCTCCTACAACTACAGCACCAGAATTGTGCTGCTGAAGCAAGTCTGTTTTTAGAATTTTTTTTTGTAAAAAAAAAGTTTTCCCAAAAAAAGCATTTTATGCCATTTTTAGGTTTTGTAGGGACTCCTACAACTACAGCACCAGAATTGTGACATTGATTACGACATTTTAGCAAAAAATGTTTTTCTTAAAAAATGCATTTTCTTACATTTTCTTACATTTACGGGTTTAGTCGGGACTCCTGATGACGTTTTGAGACATCTCCTACAACTACAGCACCAGAATTGTACTGCTGAAGCAAATCCGTTTTTTGGCATTTTTACGACAGGGTCCCCCCTTACGACATTTTAGCAAAAAATGTTTTTCTTAAAAAATGCATTTTCTTACATTTACGGGTTTAGTCGGGACTCCTGATGACGTTTTGAGACATCTCCTACAACTACAGCACCAGAATTGTGCTGCTCAAACAAGTCCGTTTTTTGAATTTCTTTTTGTAAAAAAAAGTTTTCCCAAAAAAAGCATTTTATGCCATTTTTAGGTTTTGTAGGGACTCCTGATGACGTTTTGAGACATCTCCTACAACTACAGCACCAGAATTGTACTGCTGAATCAAGTCCGTTTTTTGGCATTTTTACGACAGGGTCCCCCCTTACGACATTTTAGCAAAAAATGTTTTTCTTAAAAAATGCATTTTCTTACATTTTCTTACATTTACGGGTTTAGTCGGGACTCCTGATGACGTTTTGAGACATCTCCTACAACTACAGCACCAGAATTGTGCTGCTGAATCAAGTCCGTTTTTTGGAATTTTTACGACAGGGTCCCCCCTTACGACATTTTAGCAAAAAATGTTTTTCTTAAAAAATGCATTTTCTTACATTTTCTTACATTTACGGGTTTAGTCGGGACTCCTGATGACGTTTTGAGACATCTCCTACAACTACAGCACCAGAAATGTGCTGCTCAAACAAGTCCGTTTTTTGAATTTCTTTTTGTAAAAAAAAAGTTTTCCCAAAAAAAGCATTTTATGCCATTTTTAGGTTTTGTAGGGACTCCTGATGACGTTTTAAGACATCTCCTACAACTACAGCACCAGAATTGTACTGCTGAATCAAGTCCGTTTTTTGGAATTTTTACGACAGGGTCCCCCCTTACGACATTTTAGCAAAAAATGTTTTTCTTAAAAAATGCATTTTCTTACATTTACGGGTTTAGTCGGGACTCCTGATGACGTTTTGAGACATCTCCTACAACTACAGCACCAGAATTGTGCTGCTGAATCAAGTCCGTTTTTTGGAATTTTTACGACAGGGTCCCCCCTTACGACATTTTAGCAAAAAATGTTTTTCGTAAAAAATGCATTTTCTTACATTTTCTTACATTTACGGGTTTAGTCGGGACTCCTGATGACGTTTTGAGACATCTCCTACAACTACAGCACCAGAATTGTGCTGCTGAAGCAAGTCTGTTTTTAGAATTTTTTTTTGTAAAAAAAAAGTTTTCCCAAAAAAAGCCTTTTATGCCATTTTTAGGTTTTGTAGGGACTCCTGATGACGTTTTGAGACATCTCCTACAACTACAGCACCAGAATTGTACTGCTGAAGCAAGTCCGTTTTTTGGCATTTTTACGACAGGGTCCCCCCTTACGACATTTTAGAAAAAAATGTTTTTCTTAAAAAATGCATTTTCTTACATTTACGGGTTTAGTCGGGACTCCTGATGACGTTTTGAGACATCTCCTACAACTACAGCACCAGAATTGTGCTGCTGAATCAAGTCCGTTTTTTGGAATTTTTACGACAGGGTCCCCCCTTACGACATTTTAGCAAAAAATGTTTTTCTTAAAAAATGCATTTTCTTACATTTTCTTACATTTACGGGTTTAGTCGGGACTCCTGATGACGTTTTGAGACATCTCCTACAACTACAGCACCAGAATTGTGCTGCTGAATTAAGTCCGTTTTTAGGAATTTTTACGACAGGGTCCGCCCTTACGACATTTTAGCAAAAAATGTTTTTCGTAAAAAATGCATTTTCTTACATTTTCTTACATTTACGGGTTTAGTCGGGACTCCTGATGACGTTTTGAGACATCTCCTACAACTACAGCACCAGAATTGTGCTGCTGAAGCAAGTCTGTTTTTTGAATTTTTTTTTGTAGAAAAAAAGTTTTCCCAAAAAAAGCATTTTATGCCATTTTTAGGTTTTGTAGGGACTCCTGATGACGCTTTGAGACATCTCCTACAACTACAGCACCAGAATTGTACTGCTGAAGCAAGTCCGTTTTTTGGCATTTTTACGACAGGGTCCCCCCTTACGACATTTTAGCAAAAAATGTTTTTCGTAAAAAATGCATTTTCTTACATGTTCTTACATTTACGGGTTTAGTCGGGACTCCTGATGACGTTTTGAGACATCTCCTACAACTACAGCACCAGAATTGTGCTGCTGAATCAAGTCCGTTTTTTGGAATTTTTACGACAGGGTCCCCCCTTACGACATTTTAGCAAAAAAAATTTTTCGTAAAAAATGCATTTTCTTACATTTACGGGTTTAGTCGGGACTCCTGATGACGTTTTGAGACATCTCCTACAACTACAGCACCAGAATTGTGCTGCTGAAGCAAGTCCGTTTTTTGGAATTTTTACGACAGGGTCCCCCCTTACGACATTTTAGCAAAAAATGTTTTCCGTAAAAAATGCATTTTCTTACATTTTCTTACATTTACGGGTTTAATCGGGACTCCTGATGACGTTTTGAGACATCTCCTACAACTACAGCACCAGAATTGTGCTGCTGAATCAAGTCCGTTTTTTGGAATTTTTACGACAGGGTCCGCCCTTACGACATTTTAGCAAAAAATGTTTTTCGTAAAAAATGCATTTTCTTACATTTTCTTACATTTACGGGTTTAGTCGGGACTCCTGATGACGTTTTGAGACATCTCCTACAACTACAGCACCAGAATTGTGCTGCTGAAGCAAGTCTGTTTTTAGAATTTTTTTTTGTAAAAAAAAAGTTTTCCCAAAAAAAGCATTTTATGCCATTTTTAGGTTTTGTAGGGACTCCTGATGACGTTTTAAGACATCTCCTACAACTACAGCACCAGAATTGTGCTGCTGAATCAAGTCCGTTTTTTGGAATTTTTACGACAGGGTCCCCCCTTACGACATTTTAGCAAAAAATGTTTTTCGTAAAAAATGCATTTTCTTACATTTTCTTACATTTACGGGTTTAGTCGGGACTCCTGATGACGTTTTGAGACATCTCCTACAACTACAGCACCAGAATTGTGCTGCTGAATCAAGTCCGTTTTTTGGAATTTTTACGACAGGGTCCGCCCTTACGACATTTTAGCAAAAAATGTTTTTCTTAAAAAATGCATTTTCTTACATTTTCTTACATTTACGGGTTTAGTCGGGACTCCTGATGACGTTTTGAGACATCTCCTACAACTACAGCACCAGAAATGTGCTGCTCAAACAAGTCCGTTTTTTGAATTTCTTTTTGTAAAAAAAAAGTTTTCCCAAAAAAAGCATTTTATGCCATTTTTAGGTTTTGTAGGGACTCCTGATGACGTTTTAAGACATCTCCTACAACTACAGCACCAGAATTGTACTGCTGAATCAAGTCCGTTTTTTGGAATTTTTACGACAGGGTCCCCCCTTACGACATTTTAGCAAAAAATGTTTTTCTTAAAAAATGCATTTTCTTACATTTACGGGTTTAGTCGGGACTCCTGATGACGTTTTGAGACATCTCCTACAACTACAGCACCAGAATTGTGCTGCTGAATCAAGTCCGTTTTTTGGAATTTTTACGACAGGGTCCCCCCTTACGACATTTTAGCAAAAAATGTTTTTCGTAAAAAATGCATTTTCTTACATTTTCTTACATTTACGGGTTTAGTCGGGACTCCTGATGACGTTTTGAGACATCTCCTACAACTACAGCACCAGAATTGTGCTGCTGAAGCAAGTCTGTTTTTAGAATTTTTTTTTGTAAAAAAAAAGTTTTCCCAAAAAAAGCCTTTTATGCCATTTTTAGGTTTTGTAGGGACTCCTGATGACGTTTTGAGACATCTCCTACAACTACAGCACCAGAATTGTACTGCTGAAGCAAGTCCGTTTTTTGGCATTTTTACGACAGGGTCCCCCCTTACGACATTTTAGAAAAAAATGTTTTTCTTAAAAAATGCATTTTCTTACATTTACGGGTTTAGTCGGGACTCCTGATGACGTTTTGAGACATCTCCTACAACTACAGCACCAGAATTGTGCTGCTGAATCAAGTCCGTTTTTTGGAATTTTTACGACAGGGTCCCCCCTTACGACATTTTAGCAAAAAATGTTTTTCTTAAAAAATGCATTTTCTTACATTTTCTTACATTTACGGGTTTAGTCGGGACTCCTGATGACGTTTTGAGACATCTCCTACAACTACAGCACCAGAATTGTTCTGCTCAAAAAAGTCCGTTTTTTGAATTTTTTTTTGTAAAAAAAAAGTTTTCCCAAAAAAAGCATTTTATGCCATTTTTAGGTTTTGTAGGGACTCCTGATGACGTTTTAAGACATCTCCTACAACTACAGCACCAGAATTGTGCTGCTGAATCAAGTCCGTTTTTTGGAATTTTTACGACAGGGTCCCCCCTTACGACATTTTAGCAAAAAATGTTTTTCTTAAAAAATGCATTTTCTTACATTTTCTTACATTTACGGGTTTAGTCGGGACTCCTGATGACGTTTTGAGACATCTCCTACAACTACAGCACCAGAATTGTGCTGCTGAATTAAGTCCGTTTTTAGGAATTTTTACGACAGGGTCCGCCCTTACGACATTTTAGCAAAAAATGTTTTTCGTAAAAAATGCATTTTCTTACATTTTCTTACATTTACGGGTTTAGTCGGGACTCCTGATGACGTTTTGAGACATCTCCTACAACTACAGCACCAGAATTGTGCTGCTGAAGCAAGTCTGTTTTTTGAATTTTTTTTTGTAGAAAAAAAGTTTTCCCAAAAAAAGCATTTTATGCCATTTTTAGGTTTTGTAGGGACTCCTGATGACGCTTTGAGACATCTCCTACAACTACAGCACCAGAATTGTACTGCTGAAGCAAGTCCGTTTTTTGGCATTTTTACGACAGGGTCCCCCCTTACGACATTTTAGCAAAAAATGTTTTTCGTAAAAAATGCATTTTCTTACATGTTCTTACATTTACGGGTTTAGTCGGGACTCCTGATGACGTTTTGAGACATCTCCTACAACTACAGCACCAGAATTGTGCTGCTGAATCAAGTCCGTTTTTTGGAATTTTTACGACAGGGTCCCCCCTTACGACATTTTAGCAAAAAAATTTTTTCGTAAAAAATGCATTTTCTTACATTTACGGGTTTAGTCGGGACTCCTGATGACGTTTTGAGACATCTCCTACAACTACAGCACCAGAATTGTGCTGCTGAAGCAAGTCCGTTTTTTGGAATTTTTACGACAGGGTCCCCCCTTACGACATTTTAGCAAAAAATGTTTTCCGTAAAAAATGCATTTTCTTACATTTTCTTACATTTACGGGTTTAATCGGGACTCCTGATGACGTTTTGAGACATCTCCTACAACTACAGCACCAGAATTGTGCTGCTGAATCAAGTCCGTTTTTTGGAATTTTTACGACAGGGTCCGCCCTTACGACATTTTAGCAAAAAATGTTTTTCGTAAAAAATGCATTTTCTTACATTTTCTTACATTTACGGGTTTAGTCGGGACTCCTGATGACGTTTTGAGACATCTCCTACAACTACAGCACCAGAATTGTGCTGCTGAAGCAAGTCTGTTTTTAGAATTTTTTTTTGTAAAAAAAAAGTTTTCCCAAAAAAAGCATTTTATGCCATTTTTAGGTTTTGTAGGGACTCCTGATGACGTTTTAAGACATCTCCTACAACTACAGCACCAGAATTGTGCTGCTGAATCAAGTCCGTTTTTTGGAATTTTTACGACAGGGTCCCCCCTTACGACATTTTAGCAAAAAATGTTTTTCGTAAAAAATGCATTTTCTTACATTTTCTTACATTTACGGGTTTAGTCGGGACTCCTGATGACGTTTTGAGACATCTCCTACAACTACAGCACCAGAATTGTGCTGCTGAATCAAGTCCGTTTTTTGGAATTTTTACGACAGGGTCCGCCCTTACGACATTTTAGCAAAAAATGTTTTTCGTAAAAAATGCATTTTCTTACATTTTCTTACATTTACGGGTTTAGTCGGGACTCCTGATGACGTTTTGAGACATCTCCTACAACTACAGCACCAGAATTGTGCTGCTGAAGCAAGTCTGTTTTTAGAATTTTTTTTTGTAAAAAAAAAGTTTTCCCAAAAAAAGCATTTTATGCCATTTTTAGGTTTTGTAGGGACTCCTACAACTACAGCACCAGAATTGTGACATTGATTACGACATTTTAGCAAAAAATGTTTTTCTTAAAAAATGCATTTTCTTACATTTTCTTACATTTACGGGTTTAGTCGGGACTCCTGATGACGTTTTGAGACATCTCCTACAACTACAGCACCAGAATTGTGCTGCTGAATCAAGTCCGTTTTTTGGCATTTTTACGACAGGGTCCCCCCTTACGACATTTTAGCAAAAAATGTTTTTCGTAAAAAATGCATTTTCTTACATTTTCTTACATTTACGGGTTTAGTCGGGACTCCTGATGACGTTTTGAGACATCTCCTACAACTACAGCACCAGAATTGTGCTGCTGAATCAAGTCCGTTTTTTGGCATTTTTACGACAGGGTCCCCCCTTACGACATTTTAGCAAAAAATGTTTTTCGTAAAAAATGCATTTTCTTACATTTTCTTACATTTACGGGTTTAGTCGGGACTCCTGATGACGTTTTGAGACATGTCCTACAACTACAGCACCAGAATTGTGCTGCTGAATCAAGTCCGTTTTTTGGAATTTTTACGACAGGGTCCCCCCTTACGACAATTTAGCAAAAAATGTTTTTCGTAAAAAATGCATTTTCTTACATTTTCTTACATTTACGGGTTTAGTCGGGACTCCTGATGGCGTTTTGAGACATCTCCTACAACTACAACACCAGAATTGTGCTGCTGAAGCAAGTCTGTTTTTAGAAAATTTTTTTGTAAAAAAAAAGTTTTCCCAAAAAAAGCATTTTATGCCATTTTTAGGTTTTGTAGGGACTCCTGATGACGTTTTGAGACATGTCCTACAACTACAGCACCAGAATTGTGCTGCTGAATCAAGTCCGTTTTTTGGCATTTTTACGACAGGGTCCCCCCTTACGACATTTTAGCAAAAAATGTTTTTCTTAAAAAATGCATTTTCTTACATTTACGGGTTTAGTCGGGACTCCTGATGACGTTTTGAGACATCTCCTACAACTACAGCACCAGAATTGTGCTGCTCAAACAAGTCCGTTTTTTGAATTTCTTTTTGTAAAAAAAAGTTTTCCCAAAAAAAGCATTTTATGCCATTTTTAGGTTTTGTAGGGACTCCTGATGACGTTTTGAGACATCTCCTACAACTACAGCACCAGAATTGTACTGCTGAAGCAAGTCCGTTTTTTGGCATTTTTACGACAGGGTCCCCCCTTACGACATTTTAGCAAAAAATGTTTTTCTTAAAAAATGCATTTTCTTACATTTTCTTACATTTACGGGTTTAGTCGGGACTCCTGATGACGTTTTGAGACATCTCCTACAACTACAGCACCAGAATTGTGCTGCTGAATCAAGTCCGTTTTTTGGCATTTTTACGACAGGGTCCCCCCTTACGACATTTTAGCAAAAAATGTTTTTCGTAAAAAATGCATTTTCTTACATTTTCTTACATTTACGGGTTTAGTCGGGACTCCTGATGACGTTTTGAGACATCTCCTACAACTACAGCACCAGAATTGTGCTGCTGAATCAAGTCCGTTTTTTGGAATTTTTACGACAGGGTCCCCCCTTACGACATTTTAGCAAAAAATGTTTTTCTTAAAAAATGCATTTTCTTACATTTTCTTACATTTACGGGTTTAGTCGGGACTCCTGATGACGTTTTCAGACATCTCCTACAACTACAGCACCAGAATTGTGCTGCTCAAACAAGTCCGTTTTTTGAATTTTTTTTTGTAAAAAAAAAGTTTTCCCAAAAAAAGCATTTTATGCCATTTTTAGGTTTTGTAGGGACTCCTGATGATGTTTTAAGACATCTCCTACAACTACAGCACCAGAATTGTGCTGCTGAAGCAAGTCTGTTTTTTGAATTTTTTTTTGTAAAAAAAAGTTTTCCCAAAAAAAGCATTTTATGCCATTTTTAGGTTTTGTAGGGACTCCTGATGACGTTTTGAGACATCTCCTACAACTACAGCACCAGAATTGTACTGCTGAAGCAAGTCCGTTTTTTGGCATTTTTACGACAGGGTCCCCCCTTACGACATTTTAGCAAAAAATGTTTTTCTTAAAAAATGCATTTTCTTACATTTTCTTACATTTACGGGTTTAGTCGGGACTCCTGATGACGTTTTGAGACATCTCCTACAACTACAGCACCAGAAATGTGCTGCTCAAACAAGTCCGTTTTTTGAATTTCTTTTTGTAAAAAAAAAGTTTTCCCAAAAAAAGCATTTTATGCCATTTTTAGGTTTTGTAGGGACTCCTGATGACGTTTTAAGACATCTCCTACAACTACAGCACCAGAATTGTACTGCTGAATCAAGTCCGTTTTTTGGAATTTTTACGACAGGGTCCCCCCTTACGACATTTTAGCAAAAAATGTTTTTCTTAAAAAATGCATTTTCTTACATTTACGGGTTTAGTCGGGACTCCTGATGACGTTTTGAGACATCTCCTACAACTACAGCACCAGAATTGTGCTGCTGAATCAAGTCCGTTTTTTGGAATTTTTACGACAGGGTCCCCCCTTACGACATTTTAGCAAAAAATGTTTTTCGTAAAAAATGCATTTTCTTACATTTTCTTACATTTACGGGTTTAGTCGGGACTCCTGATGACGTTTTGAGACATCTCCTACAACTACAGCACCAGAATTGTGCTGCTGAAGCAAGTCTGTTTTTAGAATTTTTTTTTGTAAAAAAAAAGTTTTCCCAAAAAAAGCCTTTTATGCCATTTTTAGGTTTTGTAGGGACTCCTGATGACGTTTTGAGACATCTCCTACAACTACAGCACCAGAATTGTACTGCTGAAGCAAGTCCGTTTTTTGGCATTTTTACGACAGGGTCCCCCCTTACGACATTTTAGAAAAAAATGTTTTTCTTAAAAAATGCATTTTCTTACATTTTCTTACATTTACGGGTTTAGTCGGGACTCCTGATGACGTTTTGAGACATCTCCTACAACTACAGCACCAGAATTGTGCTGCTGAATCAAGTCCGTTTTTTGGAATTTTTACGACAGGGTCCCCCCTTACGACATTTTAGCAAAAAATGTTTTTCGTAAAAAATGCATTTTCTTACATTTTCTTACATTTACGGGTTTAGTCGGGACTCCTGATGACGTTTTGAGACATCTCCTACAACTACAGCACCAGAATTGTGCTGCTGAAGCAAGTCTGTTTTTAGAATTTTTTTTTGTAAAAAAAAAGTTTTCCCAAAAAAAGCATTTTATGCCATTTTTAGGTTTTGTAGGGACTCCTACAACTACAGCACCAGAATTGTGACATTGATTACGACATTTTAGCAAAAAATGTTTTTCTTAAAAAATGCATTTTCTTACATTTTCTTACATTTACGGGTTTAGTCGGGACTCCTGATGACGTTTTGAGACATCTCCTACAACTACAGCACCAGAATTGTGCTGCTGAATCAAGTCCGTTTTTTGGCATTTTTACGACAGGGTCCCCCCTTACGACATTTTAGCAAAAAATGTTTTTCTTAAAAAATGCATTTTCTTACATTTTCTTACATTTACGGGTTTAGTCGGGACTCCTGATGACGTTTTGAGACATCTCCTACAACTACAGCACCAGAATTGTGCTGCTGAATCAAGTCCGTTTTTTGGCATTTTTACGACAGGGTCCCCCCTTACGACATTTTAGCAAAAAATGTTTTTCGTAAAAAATGCATTTTCTTACATTTTCTTACATTTACGGGTTTAGTCGGGACTCCTGATGACGTTTTGAGACATGTCCTACAACTACAGCACCAGAATTGTGCTGCTGAATCAAGTCCGTTTTTTGGAATTTTTACGACAGGGTCCCCCCTTACGACATTTTAGCAAAAAATGTTTTTCGTAAAAAATGCATTTTCTTACATTTTCTTACATTTACGGGTTTAGTCGGGACTCCTGATGACGTTTTGAGACATCTCCTACAACTACAGCACCAGAATTGTGCTGCTGAATCAAGTCCGTTTTTTGGCATTTTTACGACAGGGTCCCCCCTTACGACATTTTAGCAAAAAATGTTTTTCTTAAAAAATGCATTTTCTTACATTTTCTTACATTTACGGGTTTAGTCGGGACTCCTGATGACGTTTTCAGACATCTCCTACAACTACAGCACCAGAATTGTGCTGCTCAAACAAGTCCGTTTTTTGAATTTTTTTTTGTAAAAAAAAAGTTTTCCCAAAAAAAGCATTTTATGCCATTTTTAGGTTTTGTAGGGACTCCTGATGATGTTTTAAGACATCTCCTACAACTACAGCACCAGAATTGTGCTGCTGAAGCAAGTCTGTTTTTTGAATTTTTTTTTGTAAAAAAAAGTTTTCCCAAAAAAAGCATTTTATGCCATTTTTAGGTTTTGTAGGGACTCCTGATGACGTTTTGAGACATCTCCTACAACTACAGCACCAGAATTGTACTGCTGAAGCAAGTCCGTTTTTTGGCATTTTTACGACAGGGTCCCCCCTTACGACATTTTAGCAAAAAATGTTTTTCTTAAAAAATGCATTTTCTTACATTTTCTTACATTTACGGGTTTAGTCGGGACTCCTGATGACGTTTTGAGACATCTCCTACAACTACAGCACCAGAAATGTGCTGCTCAAACAAGTCCGTTTTTTGAATTTCTTTTTGTAAAAAAAAAGTTTTCCCAAAAAAAGCATTTTATGCCATTTTTAGGTTTTGTAGGGACTCCTGATGACGTTTTAAGACATCTCCTACAACTACAGCACCAGAATTGTACTGCTGAATCAAGTCCGTTTTTTGGAATTTTTACGACAGGGTCCCCCCTTACGACATTTTAGCAAAAAATGTTTTTCTTAAAAAATGCATTTTCTTACATTTACGGGTTTAGTCGGGACTCCTGATGACGTTTTGAGACATCTCCTACAACTACAGCACCAGAATTGTGCTGCTGAATCAAGTCCGTTTTTTGGAATTTTTACGACAGGGTCCCCCCTTACGACATTTTAGCAAAAAATGTTTTTCGTAAAAAATGCATTTTCTTACATTTTCTTACATTTACGGGTTTAGTCGGGACTCCTGATGACGTTTTGAGACATCTCCTACAACTACAGCACCAGAATTGTGCTGCTGAAGCAAGTCTGTTTTTAGAATTTTTTTTTGTAAAAAAAAAGTTTTCCCAAAAAAAGCCTTTTATGCCATTTTTAGGTTTTGTAGGGACTCCTGATGACGTTTTGAGACATCTCCTACAACTACAGCACCAGAATTGTACTGCTGAAGCAAGTCCGTTTTTTGGCATTTTTACGACAGGGTCCCCCCTTACGACATTTTAGAAAAAAATGTTTTTCTTAAAAAATGCATTTTCTTACATTTTCTTACATTTACGGGTTTAGTCGGGACTCCTGATGACGTTTTGAGACATCTCCTACAACTACAGCACCAGAATTGTGCTGCTGAATCAAGTCCGTTTTTTGGAATTTTTACGACAGGGTCCCCCCTTACGACATTTTAGCAAAAAATGTTTTTCGTAAAAAATGCATTTTCTTACATTTTCTTACATTTACGGGTTTAGTCGGGACTCCTGATGACGTTTTGAGACATCTCCTACAACTACAGCACCAGAATTGTGCTGCTGAAGCAAGTCTGTTTTTAGAATTTTTTTTTGTAAAAAAAAAGTTTTCCCAAAAAAAGCATTTTATGCCATTTTTAGGTTTTGTAGGGACTCCTACAACTACAGCACCAGAATTGTGACATTGATTACGACATTTTAGCAAAAAATGTTTTTCTTAAAAAATGCATTTTCTTACATTTTCTTACATTTACGGGTTTAGTCGGGACTCCTGATGACGTTTTGAGACATCTCCTACAACTACAGCACCAGAATTGTGCTGCTGAATCAAGTCCGTTTTTTGGCATTTTTACGACAGGGTCCCCCCTTACGACATTTTAGCAAAAAATGTTTTTCTTAAAAAATGCATTTTCTTACATTTTCTTACATTTACGGGTTTAGTCGGGACTCCTGATGACGTTTTGAGACATCTCCTACAACTACAGCACCAGAATTGTGCTGCTGAATCAAGTCCGTTTTTTGGCATTTTTACGACAGGGTCCCCCCTTACGACATTTTAGCAAAAAATGTTTTTCGTAAAAAATGCATTTTCTTACATTTTCTTACATTTACGGGTTTAGTCGGGACTCCTGATGACGTTTTGAGACATGTCCTACAACTACAGCACCAGAATTGTGCTGCTGAAGCAAGTCTGTTTTTAGAATTTTTTTTTGTAAAAAAAAAGTTTTCCCAAAAAAAGCATTTTATGCCATTTTTAGGTTTTGTAGGGACTCCTGATGACGTTTTGAGACATCTCCTACAACTACAGCACCAGAATTGTACTGCTGAAGCAAGTCCGTTTTTTGGCATTTTTACGACAGGGTCCCCCCTTACGACATTTTAGCAAAAAATGTTTTTCTTAAAAAATGCATTTTCTTACATTTTCTTACATTTACGGGTTTAGTCGGGACTCCTGATGACGTTTTGAGACATCTCCTACAACTACAGCACCAGAATTGTGCTGCTGAATCAAGTCCGTTTTTTGGAATTTTTACGACAGGGTCCCCCCTTACGACATTTTAGCAAAAAATGTTTTTCTTAAAAAATGCATTTTCTTACATTTTCTTACATTTACGGGTTTAGTCGGGACTCCTGATGACGTTTTCAGACATCTCCTACAACTACAGCACCAGAATTGTGCTGCTCAAACAAGTCCGTTTTTTGAATTTTTTTTTGTAAAAAAAAAGTTTTCCCAAAAAAAGCATTTTATGCCATTTTTAGGTTTTGTAGGGACTCCTGATGATGTTTTAAGACATCTCCTACAACTACAGCACCAGAATTGTGCTGCTGAAGCAAGTCTGTTTTTTGAATTTTTTTTTGTAAAAAAAAGTTTTCCCAAAAAAAGCATTTTATGCCATTTTTAGGTTTTGTAGGGACTCCTGATGACGTTTTGAGACATCTCCTACAACTACAGCACCAGAATTGTACTGCTGAAGCAAGTCCGTTTTTTGGCATTTTTACGACAGGGTCCCCCCTTACGACATTTTAGCAAAAAATGTTTTTCTTAAAAAATGCATTTTCTTACATTTACGGGTTTAGTCGGGACTCCTGATGACGTTTTGAGACATCTCCTACAACTACAGCACCAGAATTGTGCTGCTGAATCAAGTCCGTTTTTTGGAATTTTTACGACAGGGTCCCCCCTTACGACATTTTAGCAAAAAATGTTTTTCGTAAAAAATGCATTTTCTTACATTTTCTTACATTTACGGGTTTAGTCGGGACTCCTGATGACGTTTTGAGACATCTCCTACAACTACAGCACCAGAATTGTGCTGCTGAAGCAAGTCTGTTTTTAGAATTTTTTTTTGTAAAAAAAAAGTTTTCCCAAAAAAAGCCTTTTATGCCATTTTTAGGTTTTGTAGGGACTCCTGATGACGTTTTGAGACATCTCCTACAACTACAGCACCAGAATTGTACTGCTGAAGCAAGTCCGTTTTTTGGCATTTTTACGACAGGGTCCCCCCTTACGACATTTTAGAAAAAAATGTTTTTCTTAAAAAATGCATTTTCTTAAATTTTCTTACATTTACGGGTTTAGTCGGGACTCCTGATGACGTTTTGAGACATCTCCTACAACTACAGCACCAGAATTGTGCTGCTGAATCAAGTCCGTTTTTTGGCATTTTTACGACAGGGTCCCCCCTTACGACATTTTAGCAAAAAATGTTTTTCTTAAAAAATGCATTTTCTTACATTTTCTTACATTTACGGGTTTAGTCGGGACTCCTGATGACGTTTTGAGACATCTCCTACAACTACAGCACCAGAATTGTGCTGCTGAATCAAGTCCGTTTTTTGGCATTTTTACGACAGGGTCCCCCCTTACGACATTTTAGCAAAAAATGTTTTTCGTAAAAAATGCATTTTCTTACATTTTCTTACATTTACGGGTTTAGTCGGGACTCCTGATGACGTTTTGAGACATGTCCTACAACTACAGCACCAGAATTGTGCTGCTGAATCAAGTCCGTTTTTTGGAATTTTTACGACAGGGTCCCCCCTTACGACAATTTAGCAAAAAATGTTTTTCGTAAAAAATGCATTTTCTTACATTTTCTTACATTTACGGGTTTAGTCGGGACTCCTGATGACGTTTTGAGACATCTCCTACAACTACAACAACAGAATTGTGCTGCTGAAGCAAGTCTGTTTTTAGAATTTTTTTTTGTAAAAAAAAAGTTTTCCCAAAAAAAGCATTTTATGCCATTTTTAGGTTTTGTAGGGACTCCTGATGACGTTTTGAGACATCTCCTACAACTACAGCACCAGAATTGTACTGCTGAAGCAAGTCCGTTTTTTGGCATTTTTACGACAGGGTCCCCCCTTACGACATTTTAGCAAAAAATGTTTTTCTTAAAAAATGCATTTTCTTACATTTACGGGTTTAGTCGGCACTCCTGATGACGTTTTGAGACATCTCCTACAACTACAGCACCAGAATTGTGCTGCTCAAACAAGTCCGTTTTTTGAATTTCTTTTTGTAAAAAAAAGTTTTCCCAAAAAAAGCATTTTATGCCATTTTTAGGTTTTGTAGGGACTCCTGATGACGTTTTGAGACATCTCCTACAACTACAGCACCAGAATTGTACTGCTGAAGCAAGTCCGTTTTTTGGCATTTTTACGACAGGGTCCCCCCTTACGACATTTTAGCAAAAAATGTTTTTCTTAAAAAATGCATTTTCTTACATTTTCTTACATTTACGGGTTTAGTCGGGACTCCTGATGACGTTTTGAGACATCTCCTACAACTACAGCACCAGAATTGTGCTGCTGAATCAAGTCCGTTTTTTGGCATTTTTACGACAGGGTCCCCCCTTACGACATTTTAGCAAAAAATGTTTTTCTTAAAAAATGCATTTTCTTACATTTTCTTACATTTACGGGTTTAGTCGGGACTCCTGATGACGTTTTGAGACATCTCCTACAACTACAGCACCAGAAATGTGCTGCTCAAACAAGTCCGTTTTTTGAATTTCTTTTTGTAAAAAAAAAGTTTTCCCAAAAAAAGCATTTTATGCCATTTTTAGGTTTTGTAGGGACTCCTGATGACGTTTTAAGACATCTCCTACAACTACAGCACCAGAATTGTACTGCTGAATCAAGTCCGTTTTTTGAAATTTTTACGACAGGGTCCCGACATTTTAGCAAAAAATGTTTTTCTTAAAAAATGCATTTTCTTACATTTTCTTACATTTACGGGTTTAGTCGGGACTCCTGATGACGTTTTGAGACATCTCCTACAACTACAGCACCAGAATTGTGCTGCTGAATCAAGTCCGTTTTTTGGAATTTTTACGACAGGGTCCCCCCTTACGACATTTTAGCAAAAAATGTTTTTCGTAAAAAATGCATTTTCTTACATTTTCTTACATTTACGGGTTTAGTCGGGACTCCTGATGACGTTTTGAGACATCTCCTACAACTACAGCACCAGAATTGTGCTGCTGAAGCAAGTCTGTTTTTTGAATTTTTTTTTGTAAAAAAAAAGTTTTCCCAAAAAAAGCATTTTATGCCATTTTTAGGTTTTGTAGGGACTCCTGATGACGTTTTGAGACATCTCCTACAACTACAGCACCAGAATTGTACTGCTGAAGCAAGTCCGTTTTTTGGCATTTTTACGACAGGGTCCCCCCTTACGACATTTTAGCAAAAAATGTTTTTCGTAAAAAATGCATTTTCTTACATTTTCTTACATTTACGGGTTTAGTCGGGACTCCTGATGACGTTTTGAGACATCTCCTACAACTACAGCACCAGAATTGTGCTGCTGAATCAAGTCCGTTTTTTGGAATTTTTACGACAGGGTCCCCCCTTACGACATTTTAGCAAAAAAATGTTTTCGTAACAAATGCATTTTCTTACATTTTCTTACATTTACGGGTTTAGTCGGGACTCCTGATGACGTTTTGAGACATCTCCTACAACTACAGCACCAGAATTGTGCTGCTGAAGCAAGTCTGTTTTTTGAATTTTTTTTTGTAAAAAAAACGTCTCCCCAAAAAAAGCATTTTATGCCATTTTTAGGTTTTGTAGGGACTCCTGATGACGTTTTAAGACATCTCCTACAACTACAGCACCAGAATTGTGCTGCTGAATCAAGTCCGTTTTTTGGAATTTTTACGACAGGGTCCCCCCTTACGACATTTTAGCAAAAAATGTTTTTCGTAAAAAATGCATTTTCTTACATTTTCTTACATTTACGGGTTTAGTCGGGACTCCTGATGACGTTTTGAGACATCTCCTACAACTACAGCACCAGAATTGTGCTGCTCAAACAAGTCCGTTTTTTGAATTTCTTTTTGTAAAAAAAAAGTTTTCCCAAAAAAAGCATTTTATGCCATTTTTAGGTTTTGTAGGGACTCCTGATGACGTTTTAAGACATCTCCTACAACTACAGCCCCAGAATTGTGCTGCTGAATCAAGTCCGTTTTTTGGAATTTTTACGACAGGGTCCCCCCTTACGACATTTTAGCAAAAAATGTTTTTCTTAAAAAATGCATTTTCTTACATTTTCTTACATTTACGGGTTTAGTCGGGACTCCTGATGACGTTTTGAGACATCTCCTACAACTACAGCACCAGAATTGTGCTGCTGAATCAAGTCCGTTTTTTGGAATTTTTACGACAGGGTCCCCCCTTACGACATTTTAGCAAAAAATGTTTTTCGTAAAAAATGCATTTTCTTACATTTTCTTACATTTACGGGTTTAGTCGGGACTCCTGATGACGTTTTGAGACATCTCCTACAACTACAGCACCAGAATTGTGCTGCTGAAGCAAGTCCGTTTTTAGAATTTTTTTTTGGAAAAAAAAAGTTTTCCCAAAAAAAGCATTTTATGCCATTTTTAGGTTTTGTAGGGACTCCTGATGACGTTTTTTTCCCTTACGACATTTTAGCAAAAAATGTTTTTCTTAAAAAATGCATTTTCTTACATTTTCTTACATTTACGGGTTTAGTCGGGACTCCTGATGACGTTTTGAGACATCTCCTACAACTACAGCACCAGAATTGTGCTGCTGAATCAAGTCCGTTTTTTGGAATTTTTACGACAGGGTCCCCCCTTACGACATTTTAGCAAAAAATGTTTTTCGTAAAAAATGCATTTTCTTACATTTTCTTACATTTACGGGTTTAGTCGGGACTCCTGATGACGTTTTGAGACATCTCCTACAACTACAACACCAGAATTGTGCTGCTGAAGCAAGTCTGTTTTTTGAATTTTTTTTTGTAAAAAAAAGTTTTCCCAAAAAAAGCATTTTATGCCATTTTTAGGTTTTGTAGGGACTCCTGATGACGTTTTGAGACATCTCCTACAACTACAGCACCAGAATTGTACTGCTGAAGCAAGTCCGTTTTTTGGCATTTTTACGACAGGGTCCCCCCTTACGACATTTTAGCAAAAAATGTTTTTCTTAAAAAATGCATTTTCTTACATTTTCTTACATGTACGGGTTTAGTCGGGACTCCTGATGACGTTTTGAGACATCTCCTACAACTACAGCACCAGAATTGTGCTGCTGAATCAAGTCCGTTTTTTGGAATTTTTACGACAGGGTCCCCCCTTACGACATTTTAGCAAAAAATGTTTTTCGTAAAAAATGCATTTTCTTACATTTTCTTACATTTACGGGTTTAGTCGGGACTCCTGATGACGTTTTGAGACATCTCCTACAACTACAGCACCAGAATTGTGCTGCTGAATCAAGTCCGTTTTTTGGAATTTTTACGACAGGGTCCCCCTTACGACATTTTAGCAAAAAATGTTTTTCTTAAAAAATGCATTTTCTTACATTTTCTTACATTTACGGGTTTAGTCGGGACTCCTGATGACGTTTTGAGACATCTCCTACAACTACAGCACCAGAATTGTGCTGCTGAAGCAAGTCTGTTTTTTGAATTTTTTTTTGTAAAAAAAAACTTTTCCCAAAAAAAAGCATTTTATGCCATTTTTAGGTTTTGTAAGGACTCCTGATGACGTTTTAAGACATCTCCTACAACTACAGCACCAGAATTGTGCTGCTGAATCAAGTCCGTTTTTTGGAATTTTTACGACAGGGTCCCCCCTTACGACATTTTAGCAAAAAATGTTTTTCTTAAAAAATGCATTTTCTTACATTTTCTTACATTTACGGGTTTAGTCGGGACTCCTGATGACGTTTTGAGACATCTCCTACAACTACAGCACCAGAATTGTGCTGCTCAAACAAGTCCGTTTTTTGAATTTTTTTTTGTAAAAAAAAAGTTTTCCCAAAAAAAGCATTTTATGCCATTTTTAGGTTTTGTAGGGACTCCTGATGACGTTTTAAGACATCTCCTACAACTACAGCACCAGAATTGTGCTGCTGAATCAAGTCCGTTTTTTGGAATTTTTACGACAGGGTCCCCCCTTACGACATTTTAGCAAAAAATGTTTTTCTTAAAAAATGCATTTTCTTACATTTTCTTACATTTACGGGTTTAGTCGGGACTCCTGATGACGTTTTGAGACATCTCCTACAACTACAGCACCAGAATTGTGCTGCTGAAGCAAGTCTGTTTTTTGAATTTTTTTTTGTAAAAAAAAACTTTTCCCAAAAAAAAGCATTTTATGCCATTTTTAGGTTTTGTAGGGACTCCTGATGACGTTTTGAGACATCTCCTACAACTACAGCACCAGAATTGTGCTGCTGAATCAAGTCCGTTTTTTGGAATTTTTACGACAGGGTCCCCCCTTACGACATTTTAGCAAAAAATGTTTTTCTTAAAAAATGCATTTTCTTACATTTTCTTACATTTACGGGTTTAGTCGGGACTCCTGATGACGTTTTGAGACATCTCCTACAACTACAGCACCAGAATTGTGCTGCTGAATCAAGTCCGTTTTTTGGAATTTTTACGACAGGGTCCCCCCTTACGACATTTTAGCAAAAAATGTTTTTCGTAAAAAATGCATTTTCTTACATTTTCTTACATTTACGGGTTTAGTCGGGACTCCTGATGACGTTTTGAGACATCTCCTACAACTACAGCACCAGAATTGTGCTGCTGAAGCAAGTCTGTTTTTAGAATTTTTTTTTGTAAAAAAAAAGTTTTCCCAAAAAAAGCCTTTTATGCCATTTTTAGGTTTTGTAGGGACTCCTGATGACGTTTTGAGACATCTCCTACAACTACAGCACCAGAATTGTACTGCTGAAGCAAGTCCGTTTTTTGGCATTTTTACGACAGGGTCCCCCCTTACGACATTTTAGCAAAAAATTTTTTTCTTAAAAAATGCATTTTCTTACATTTTCTTACATTTACGGGTTTAGTCGGGACTCCTGATGACGTTTTGAGACATCTCCTACAACTACAGCACCAGAATTGTGCTGCTGAATCAAGTCCGTTTTTTGGAATTTTTACGACAGGGTCCCCCCTTACGACATTTTAGCAAAAAATGTTTTTCGTAAAAAATGCATTTTCTTACATTTTCTTACATTTACGGGTTTAGTCGGGACTCCTGATGACGTTTTGAGACATCTCCTACAACTACAGCACCAGAATTGTGCTGCTCAAACAAGTCCGTTTTTTGAATTTCTTTTTGTAAAAAAAAAGTTTTCCCAAAAAAAGCATTTTATGCCATTTTTAGGTTTTGTAGGGACTCCTGATGACGTTTTAAGACATCTCCTACAACTACAGCCCCAGAATTGTGCTGCTGAATCAAGTCCGTTTTTTGGAATTTTTACGACAGGGTCCCCCCTTACGACATTTTAGCAAAAAATGTTTTTCTTAAAAAATGCATTTTCTTACATTTTTTACATTTACGGGTTTAGTCGGGACTCCTGATGACGTTTTGAGACATCTCCTACAACTACAGCACCAGAATTGTGCTGCTGAATCAAGTCCGTTTTTTGGAATTTTTACGACAGGGTCCCCCCTTACGACATTTTAGCAAAAAATGTTTTTCGTAAAAAATGCATTTTCTTACATTTTCTTACATTTACGGGTTTAGTCGGGACTCCTGATGACGTTTTGAGACATCTCCTACAACTACAGCACCAGAATTGTGCTGCTGAAGCAAGTCCGTTTTTAGAATTTTTTTTTGTAAAAAAAAAGTTTTCCCAAAAAAAGCATTTTATGCCATTTTTAGGTTTTGTAGGGACTCCTGATGACGTTTTTTTCCCTTACGACATTTTAGCAAAAAATGTTTTTCTTAAAAAATGCATTTTCTTACATTTTCTTACATTTACGGGTTTAGTCGGGACTCCTGATGACGTTTTGAGACATCTCCTACAACTACAGCACCAGAATTGTGCTGCTGAATCAAGTCCGTTTTTTGGCATTTTTACGACAGGGTCCCCCCTTACGACATTTTAGCAAAAAATGTTTTTCTTAAAAAATGCATTTTCTTACATTTTCTTACATTTACGGGTTTAGTCGGGACTCCTGATGACGTTTTGAGACATCTCCTACAACTACAGCACCAGAATTGTGCTGCTGAATCAAGTCCGTTTTTTGGAATTTTTACGACAGGGTCCCCCCTTACGACATTTTAGCAAAAAATGTTTTTCGTAAAAAATGCATTTTCTTACATTTTCTTACATTTACGGGTTTAGTCGGGACTCCTGATGACGTTTTGAGACATCTCCTACAACTACAACACCAGAATTGTGCTGCTGAAGCAAGTCTGTTTTTTGAATTTTTTTTTGTAAAAAAAAGTTTTCCCAAAAAAAGCATTTTATGCCATTTTTAGGTTTTGTAGGGACTCCTGATGACGTTTTGAGACATCTCCTACAACTACAGCACCAGAATTGTACTGCTGAAGCAAGTCCGTTTTTTGGCATTTTTACGACAGGGTCCCCCCTTACGACATTTTAGCAAAAAATGTTTTTCTTAAAAAATGCATTTTCTTACATTTTCTTACATGTACGGGTTTAGTCGGGACTCCTGATGACGTTTTGAGACATCTCCTACAACTACAGCACCAGAATTGTGCTGCTGAATCAAGTCCGTTTTTTGGAATTTTTACGACAGGGTCCCCCCTTACGACATTTTAGCAAAAAATGTTTTTCGTAAAAAATGCATTTTCTTACATTTTCTTACATTTACGGGTTTAGTCGGGACTCCTGATGACGTTTTGAGACATCTCCTACAACTACAGCACCAGAATTGTGCTGCTGAATCAAGTCCGTTTTTTGGAATTTTTACGACAGGGTCCCCCTTACGACATTTTAGCAAAAAATGTTTTTCTTAAAAAATGCATTTTCTTACATTTTCTTACATTTACGGGTTTAGTCGGGACTCCTGATGACGTTTTGAGACATCTCCTACAACTACAGCACCAGAATTGTGCTGCTCAAACAAGTCCGTTTTTTGAATTTTTTTTTGTAAAAAAAAAGTTTTCCCAAAAAAAGCATTTTATGCCATTTTTAGGTTTTGTAGGGACTCCTGATGACGTTTTAAGACATCTCCTACAACTACAGCACCAGAATTGTGCTGCTGAATCAAGTCCGTTTTTTGGAATTTTTACGACAGGGTCCCCCCTTACGACATTTTAGCAAAAAATGTTTTTCTTAAAAAATGCATTTTCTTACATTTTCTTACATTTACGGGTTTAGTCGGGACTCCTGATGACGTTTTGAGACATCTCCTACAACTACAGCACCAGAATTGTGCTGCTGAAGCAAGTCTGTTTTTTGAATTTTTTTTTGTAAAAAAAAACTTTTCCCAAAAAAAAGCATTTTATGCCATTTTTAGGTTTTGTAAGGACTCCTGATGACGTTTTAAGACATCTCCTACAACTACAGCACCAGAATTGTGCTGCTGAATCAAGTCCGTTTTTTGGAATTTTTACGACAGGGTCCCCCCTTACGACATTTTAGCAAAAAATGTTTTTCTTAAAAAATGCATTTTCTTACATTTTCTTACATTTACGGGTTTAGTCGGGACTCCTGATGACGTTTTGAGACATCTCCTACAACTACAGCACCAGAATTGTGCTGCTCAAACAAGTCCGTTTTTTGAATTTTTTTTTGTAAAAAAAAAGTTTTCCCAAAAAAAGCATTTTATGCCATTTTTAGGTTTTGTAGGGACTCCTGATGACGTTTTAAGACATCTCCTACAACTACAGCACCAGAATTGTGCTGCTGAATCAAGTCCGTTTTTTGGAATTTTTACGACAGGGTCCCCCCTTACGACATTTTAGAAAAAAATGTTTTTCTTAAAAAATGCATTTTCTTACATTTTCTTACATTTACGGGTTTAGTCGGGACTCCTGATGACGTTTTGAGACATCTCCTACAACTACAGCACCAGAATTGTGCTGCTGAATCAAGTCCGTTTTTTGGAATTTTTACGACAGGGTCCCCCCTTACGACATTTTAGCAAAAAATGTTTTTCGTAAAAAATGCATTTTCTTACATTTTCTTACATTTACGGGTTTAGTCGGGACTCCTGATGACGTTTTGAGACATCTCCTACAACTACAGCACCAGAATTGTGCTGCTGAAGCAAGTCTGTTTTTAGAATTTTTTTTTGTAAAAAAAAAGTTTTCCCAAAAAAAGCCTTTTATGCCATTTTTAGGTTTTGTAGGGACTCCTGATGCGTTTTGAGACATCTCCTACAACTACAGCACCAGAATTGTACTGCTGAAGCAAGTCCGTTTTTTGGCATTTTTACGACAGGGTCCCCCCTTACGACATTTTAGCAAAAAATTTTTTTCTTAAAAAATGCATTTTCTTACATTTTCTTACATTTACGGGTTTAGTCGGGACTCCTGATGACGTTTTGAGACATCTCCTACAACTACAGCACCAGAATTGTGCTGCTGAATCAAGTCCGTTTTTTGGAATTTTTACGACAGGGTCCCCCCTTACGACATTTTAGCAAAAAATGTTTTTCGTAAAAAATGCATTTTCTTACATTTTCTTACATTTACGGGTTTAGTCGGGACTCCTGATGACGTTTTGAGACATCTCCTACAACTACAGCACCAGAATTGTGCTGCTCAAACAAGTCCGTTTTTTGAATTTCTTTTTGTAAAAAAAAAGTTTTCCCAAAAAAAGCATTTTATGCCATTTTTAGGTTTTGTAGGGACTCCTGATGACGTTTTAAGACATCTCCTACAACTACAGCACCAGAATTGTGCTGCTGAATCAAGTCCGTTTTTTGGAATTTTTACGACAGGGTCCCCCCTTACGACATTTTAGAAAAAAATGTTTTTCTTAAAAAATGCATTTTTCTTACATTTTCTTACATTTACGGGTTTAGTCGGGACTCCTGATGACGTTTTGAGACATCTCCTACAACTACAGCACCAGAATTGTTCTTGCTCAAAAAAGTCCGTTTTTTGAATTTTTTTTGTAAAAAAAAAGTTTTCCCAAAAAAAGCATTTTATGCCATTTTTAGGTTTTGTAGGGACTCCTGATGACGTTTTAAGACATCTCCTACAACTACAGCACCAGAATTGTGCTGCTGAATCAAGTCCGTTTTTTGGAATTTTTACGACAGGGTCCCCCCTTACGACATTTTAGCAAAAAATGTTTTTCGTAAAAAATGCATTTTCTTACATTTTCTTACATTTACGGGTTTAGTCTGGACTCCTGATGACGTTTTGAGACATCTCCTACAACTACAACACCAGAATTGTGCTGCTGAAGCAAGTCTGTTTTTTGAATTTTTTTTTGTAAAAAAAAGTTTTCCCAAAAAAAGCATTTTATGCCATTTTTAGGTTTTGTAGGGACTCCTGATGACGTTTTGAGACATCTCCTACAACTACAGCACCAGAATTGTACTGCTGAAGCAAGTCCGTTTTTTGGCATTTTTACGACAGGGTCCCCCCTTACGACATTTTAGCAAAAAATGTTTTTCTTAAAAAATGCATTTTCTTACATTTTCTTACATGTACGGGTTTAGTCGGGACTCCTGATGACGTTTTGAGACATCTCCTACAACTACAGCACCAGAATTGTGCTGCTGAATCAAGTCCGTTTTTTGGAATTTTTACGACAGGGTCCCCCCTTACGACATTTTAGCAAAAAATGTTTTTCGTAAAAAATGCATTTTCTTACATTTTCTTACATTTACGGGTTTAGTCGGGACTCCTGATGACGTTTTGAGACATCTCCTACAACTACAGCACCAGAATTGTGCTGCTGAAGCAAGTCTGTTTTTTGAATTTTTTTTTGTAAAAAAAACGTTTTCCCAAAAAAAGCATTTTATGCCATTTTTAGGTTTTGTAGGGACTCCTGATGACGTTTTAAGACATCTCCTACAACTACAGCACCAGAATTGTACTGCTGAATCAAGTCCGTTTTTTGGAATTTTTACGACAGGGTCCCCCCTTACGACATTTTAGCAAAAAATGTTTTTCTTAAAAAATGCATTTTCTTACATTTACGGGTTTAGTCGGGACTCCTGATGACGTTTTGAGACATCTCCTACAACTACAGCACCAGAATTGTGCTGCTGAATCAAGTCCGTTTTTTGGAATTTTTACGACAGGGTCCCCCCTTACGACATTTTAGCAAAAAATGTTTTTCGTAAAAAATGCATTTTCTTACATTTTCTTACATTTACGGGTTTAGTCGGGACTCCTGATGACGTTTTGAGACATCTCCTACAACTACAGCACCAGAATTGTGCTGCTGAAGCAAGTCTGTTTTTAGAATTTTTTTTTGTAAAAAAAAAGTTTTCCCAAAAAAAGCCTTTTATGCCATTTTTAGGTTTTGTAGGGACTCCTGATGACGTTTTGAGACATCTCCTACAACTACAGCACCAGAATTGTACTGCTGAAGCAAGTCCGTTTTTTGGCATTTTTACGACAGGGTCCCCCCTTACGACATTTTAGAAAAAAATGTTTTTCTTAAAAAATGCATTTTCTTACATTTACGGGTTTAGTCGGGACTCCTGATGACGTTTTGAGACATCTCCTACAACTACAGCACCAGAATTGTGCTGCTGAATCAAGTCCGTTTTTTGGAATTTTTACGACAGGGTCCCCCCTTACGACATTTTAGCAAAAAATGTTTTTCTTAAAAAATGCATTTTCTTACATTTTCTTACATTTACGGGTTTAGTCGGGACTCCTGATGACGTTTTGAGACATCTCCTACAACTACAGCACCAGAATTGTTCTGCTGAATCAAGTCCGTTTTTTGGAATTTTACGACAGGGTCCCCCCTTACGACATTTTAGCAAAAAATGTTTTTCGTAAAAAATGCATTTTCTTACATTTTCTTACATTTACGGGTTTAGTCTGGACTCCTGATGACGTTTTGAGACATCTCCTACAACTACAACACCAGAATTGTGCTGCTGAAGCAAGTCTGTTTTTTGAATTTTTTTTTGTAAAAAAAAGTTTTCCCAAAAAAAGCATTTTATGCCATTTTTAGGTTTTGTAGGGACTCCTGATGACGTTTTGAGACATCTCCTACAACTACAGCACCAGAATTGTACTGCTGAAGCAAGTCCGTTTTTTGGCATTTTTACGACAGGGTCCCCCCTTACGACATTTTAGCAAAAAATGTTTTTCTTAAAAAATGCATTTTCTTACATTTTCTTACATGTACGGGTTTAGTCGGGACTCCTGATGACGTTTTGAGACATCTCCTACAACTACAGCACCAGAATTGTGCTGCTGAATCAAGTCCGTTTTTTGGAATTTTTACGACAGGGTCCCCCCTTACGACATTTTAGCAAAAAATGTTTTTCTTAAAAAATGCATTTTCTTACATTTTCTTACATTTACGGGTTTAGTCGGGACTCCTGATGACGTTTTGAGACATCTCCTACAACTACAGCACCAGAATTGTGCTGCTGAATCAAGTCCGTTTTTTGGAATTTTTACGACAGGGTCCCCCCTTACGACATTTTAGCAAAAAATGTTTTTCGTAAAAAATGCATTTTCTTACATTTTCTTACATTTACGGGTTTAGTCGGGACTCCTGATGACGTTTTGAGACATCTCCTACAACTACAGCACCAGAATTGTGCTGCTGAATCAAGTCCGTTTTTTGGAATTTTTACGACAGGGTCCCCCTTACGACATTTTAGCAAAAAATGTTTTTCTTAAAAAATGCATTTTCTTACATTTTCTTACATTTACGGGTTTAGTCGGGACTCCTGATGACGTTTTGAGACATCTCCTACAACTACAGCACCAGAATTGTGCTGCTGAAGCAAGTCTGTTTTTGATTTTTTTTTTGTAAAAAAAAACTTTTCCCAAAAAAAAGCATTTTATGCCATTTTTAGGTTTTGTAAGGACTCCTGATGACGTTTTAAGACATCTCCTACAACTACAGCACCAGAATTGTGCTGCTGAATCAAGTCCGTTTTTTGGAATTTTTACGACAGGGTCCCCCCTTACGACATTTTAGCAAAAAATGTTTTTCTTAAAAAATGCATTTTCTTACATTTACGGGTTTAGTCGGGACTCCTGATGACGTTTTGAGACATCTCCTACAACTACAGCACCAGAATTGTGCTGCTCAAACAAGTCCGTTTTTTGAATTTTTTTTTGTAAAAAAAAAGTTTTCCCAAAAAAAGCATTTTATGCCATTTTTAGGTTTTGTAGGGACTCCTGATGACGTTTTGAGACATCTCCTACAACTACAGCACAGAATTGTGCTGCTGAATCAAGTCCGTTTTTTGGAATTTTTTACGACAGGGTCCCCCTTACGACATTTTAGCAAAAAATGTTTTTCTTAAAAAATGCATTTTCTTACATTTTCTTACATTTACGGGTTTAGTCGGGACTCCTGATGACGTTTTAAGACATCTCCTACAACTACAGCACCAGAATTGTGCTGCTGAATCAAGTCCGTTTTTTGGAATTTTTACGACAGGGTCCCCTTACGACATTTTAGCAAAAAATGTTTTTCTTAAAAAATGCATTTTCTTACATTTTCTTACATTTACGGGTTTAGTCGGGATCTCCTGATGACGTTTTGAGACATCTCCTACAATCTACAGCACAGAATTGTGCTGCTGTATCAAGTCCGTTTTTTGAATTTTACGACAGGGTCCCCCTTACGACATTTTAGCAAAAATTTTTTCGTAAAAAATGCATTTTCTTACATTTTCTTACATTTACGGGTTTAGTCGGGACTCCTGATGACGTTTTGAGACATCTCTACAACTACAGCACCAGAATTGTGCTGAAGCAAGTCTGTTTTTAGAAATTTTTTTGTAAAAAAAAGTTTTCCCAAAAAAAGCCTTTTATGCATTTTTAGGTTTTGTAGGGACTCCTGATGACGTTTTGAGACATCTCCTACAACTACAGCACCAGTTAATTGTA
>NW_026908086.1:0-82137 GCF_033978785.1 Entelurus aequoreus | reverse complement strand
AGTCATGTCAACATAAAACATTATGCACTAAACCAGACTTTAAAGTGGGATTGCCACTTTTATTCCTTGGTAGTAAAAGTCATGTCAACATAAACATTATGCACTAAACCGACTTTAAAGTGGGATTGCACTTTTATTCCTTGGCAGTAAAAGTCATGTCAACATAAACATTATGCACTAAACCAGACTTTAAAGTGGATTGCACTTTTATTCCTTGGCAGTAAAAGTCATGTCAACATAAACATTATGCACTAAACCAGACTTTAAAGTGGGATTGCACTTTTATTCCTTGGCAGTAAAAGTCATGTCAACATAAACATTATGCACTAAACCAGACTTTAAAGTGGGATTGCACTTTTATTCCTTGGCAGTAAAAGTCATGTCAACATAAACATTATGCACTAAACCAGACTTTAAAGTGGGATTGCACTTTTATTCCTTGGCAGTAAAAGTCATGTCAACATAAACATTATGCACTAAACCAGACTTTAAAGTGGGATTGCACTTTATTCCTTGGCAGTAAAAGTCATGTCAACATAAACATTATGCACTAAACCAGACTTTAAAGTGGGATTGCACTTTTATTCCTTGGCAGTAAAAGTCATGTCAACATAAACATTATGCACTAAACCAGACTTTAAAGTGGGATTGCACTTTTATTCCTTGGCAGTAAAAGTCATGTCAACATAAACATTATGCACTAAACCAGACTTTAAAGTGGGATTGCACTTTTATTCCTTGGTAGTAAAAGTCATGTCAACATAAACATTATGCACTAAACCAGACTTTAAAGTGGGATTGCACTTTTATTCCTTGGCAGTAAAAGTCATGTCAACATAAACATTATGCACTAAACCAGACTTTAAAGTGGGATTGCACTTTTATTCCTTGGCAGTAAAAGTCATGTCAACATAAACATTATGCACTAAACCAGACTTTAAAGTGGGATTGCACTTTTATTCCTTGGTAGTAAAAGTCATGTCAACATAAACATTATGCACTAAACCAGACTTTAAAGTGGGATTGCACTTTTATTCCTTGGCAGTAAAAGTCATGTCAACATAAACATTATGCACTAAACCAGACTTTAAAGTGGGATTGCACTTTTATTCCTTGGCAGTAAAAGTCATGTCAACATAAACATTATGCACTAAACCAGACTTTAAAGTGGATTGCACTTATATTCCTAGCAGTAAAAGTCTATGTCAACATAAACATTATGCACTAAACCAGACTTTAAAGTGGGATTGCACTTTTATTCCTTGCAGTAAAAGTCATGTCAACATAAACATTATGCACTACAGACAAAAGGATGCACTCTGCAGTAAAGTCATGTCAACATAACATTATGCACTAAAACCAACTTAAGGATTGCACTTATACTTGCAGTAAAAAGTCATGTCAACATAAACATTCTGACTTAACAGACTTTAAGATGCACCTTTTATTCCTTGGCAGTAAAAGTCATGTCAACATAAACATTATGCACTAAACCAGACTTTAAAGTGGGATTGCACTTTTATTCCTTGGCAGTAAAAGTCATGTCAACATAAACATTATGTACTAAACCAGACTTTAAAGTGGGATTGCACTTTTATTCCTTGGCAGTAAAAGTCATGTCAACATAAACATTATGCACTAAACCAGACTTTAAAGTGGGATTGCACTTTTATTCCTTGGCAGTAAAAGTCATGTCAACATAAACATTATGCACTAAACCAGACTTCAAAGTGGGATTGCACTTTTGGGGGAATTTTGCCTGTCGTTGACAATGACTTATGAAAGACATGACATTTTTTTGAATGCATTCTAACTCCTAAATAAAAGTCGGCTTACAACAGAGCCAATGGGAGGTCCTATATATATAAACCAATAAATAACCATCCAAAAAGCAACAACAATACTTCATTTACATTTGGTGACTTGAATATGAACAAGTATTAGTCATATTGTTATTATAAATATGAACAAGTATTAGTCATATTGTTATTATAAATATTAACAAGTATTAGTCATATTGTTATTATAAATATTAACAAGTATTAGTGATAGTGTTATAAATATGAACAAGTATTAGTCATGTTGTTATGATAAATATTAACAAGTATTAGTGATATTGTTATTATAAATATTAACAAGTATTAGTGATAGTGTTATTATAAATATTAACAAGTATTAGTGATATAGTTGTTATAAATATTAGCAAGTATTAGTGATATTGTTATTATAAATATTAACAAGTATTAGTGATAGTGTTATTATAAATATTAGCAAGTATTAGTGATATTGTTATTATAAATATTAACAAGTATTAGTCATATTGTTATTATAAATATGAACAAGTATTAGTGATATTGTTATTATAAATATGAACAAGTATTAGTGATATTGTTATTATAAATATTAACAAGTATTAGTGATATTGTTATTATAAATATTAACAAGTATTAGTGATATTGTTATTATAAATATGAACAAGTATTAGTGATAGTGTTATTGTAAATATGAACAAGTATTACTGATATTGTTATTATAAATATTAACAAGTATTAGTGATATTGTTATTATAAATATTAACAAGTATTAGTGATAGTGTTATAAATATTAACAAGTATTAGTGATATTGTTATTATAAATATGAACAAGTATTAGTCATATTGTTATTATAAATATGAACAAGTATTAGTGATATTGTTATTATAAATATTAACAAGTATTAGTCATATTGTTATTATAAATATTAACAAGTATTAGTCATATTGTTATTATAAATATTAACAAGTATTAGTCATATTGTCATTATAAATATTAACAAGTATTAGTCATATTGTTATTATAAATATTAACAAGTATTAGTGATAGTGTTATAAATATTAACAAGTATTAGTCATATTGTTATGATAAATATTAACAAGTATTAGTGATATTGTTATTATAAATATTAACAAGTATTAGTGATAGTGTTATTGTAAATATGAACAAGTATTACTGATATTGTTATTATAAATATTAACAAGTATTAGTGATATTGTTATTATAAATATTAACAAGTATTAGTGATAGTGTTATTATAAATATTAACAAGTATTAGTGATATAGTTGTTATAAATATTAGCAAGTATTAGTGATATTGTTATTATAAATATTAACAAGTATTAGTGATAGTGTTATTATAAATATTAGCAAGTATTAGTGATATTGTTATTATAAATATTAACAAGTATTAGTGATATTGTTATTATAAATATGAACAAGTATTAGTGATATTGTTATTATAAATATGAACAAGTATTAGTGATATTGTTATTATAAATATTAACAAGTATTAGTGATATTGTTATTATAAATATGAACAAGTATTAGTGATAGTGTTATTATAAATATTAACACGTATTAGTGATATTGTTATTATAAATATGAACAAGTATTAGTGATAGTGTTATTGTAAATATGAACAAGTATTACTGATATTGTTATTAGAAGTGCTAACGCAGACAAATATTTCTAGCGGTGCCGTGATCACAAGCTTGTGTGCCAATGTTGACATCATCGACTCGTTAGCTGCTTTCTCGCTTGCTTGCTCATCCAACTTTAATGTAGCTCATAAGTCATGCCTCTCACCTGGATAGTAGAAGGATGACGACCTATTTCGAGCAGTTGGTACACTTTGACAGCCAATTTAGACCCGGAAATGGCAAGAACGACACGAAAAGACGCTTAGTTTGACCCCCCTTTTCTTGGTGAGGATGATGAGTCATTCTTCATCTAAATGGGAATATATAAATATAGCATCATAATGACAGCAGACATTGTACAGTAAGTGATGTTTTATTATGTTTATTGGCGCTCATGAAGTCTGCAGTGAGTAATAATCAGTGATAGTAAAAAAAAGCAAACATTGTGATGCGTTTTTTAAATTAATGTGCTATGTATACTTAAAATGAGCAAAATACGTACATATTACATGTTATTATGAATGTTACTACATGACATATATACTTACATCATGTATATATTACATGTTATTATGAATGTTACTACATAACATATATACTTACATCATGTATATATTACATGTTATTATGAATGTTACTACATGACATATATACTTACATCATGTATATATGACATGTTATTATGAATGTTACTACATGACATATATACTTACATCATGTATATATTACATGTTATTATGAATGTTACTACATGACATATATACTTACATCATGTATATATTACATGTTATTATGAATGTTACTACATGACATATATACTTACATCATGTATATATGACATGTTATTATGAATGTTACTACATGACATATATACTTACATCATGTATATATTACATGTTATTATGAATGTTACTACATGACATATATACTTACATCATGTATATATTACATGTTATTATGAATGTTACTACATGACATGTATACTTACATCATGTATATATTACATGTTATTATGAATGTTACTACATGACATATATACTT
Organism: Entelurus aequoreus; assembly: GCF_033978785.1. Taxonomy (NCBI): domain Eukaryota; kingdom Metazoa; phylum Chordata; class Actinopteri; order Syngnathiformes; family Syngnathidae; genus Entelurus; species Entelurus aequoreus. The sequence continues at coordinate 77,641 of NW_026908086.1, read as the reverse complement.
ACATCATGTATATATTACATGTTATTATGAATGTTACTACATGACATATATACTTACATCATGTATATATTACATATTATTATGAATGTCACTAAATGACATGTATACTTACATCATGTATATATTACATGTTATTATGAATGTTACTACATGACATATATACTTACATCATGTATATATTACATGTTATTATGAATGTTACTACATGACATATATACTTACATCATGTATATATTACATGTTATTATGAATGTTACTACATGACATATATACTTACATCATGTATATATTACATGTTATTATGAATGTTACTACATGACATATATACTTACATCATGTATATATTACATGTTATTATGAATGTTACTATATTAAATATATACTTACATCATGTATATATTACATGTTATTATGAATGTTACTATATTAAATAGATACTTACATCATGTATATATTACATGTTATTATGAATGTTACTACATGACATATATACTTACATCATGTATATATTACATGTTATTATGAATGTTACTACATGACATGTATACTTACATCATGTATATATTACATGTTATTATGAATGTTACTACATGACATATATACTTACATCATGTATATATTACATGTTATTATGAATGTTACTACATGACATATATACTTACATCATGTATATATGACATGTTATTATGAATGTTACTACATGACATATATACTTACATCATGTATATATTACATGTTATTATGAATGTTACTACATGACATATATACTTACATCATGTATATATTACATGTTATTATGAATGTTACTATATTAAATATATACTTACATCATGTATATATTACATGTTATTATGAATGTTACTATATTAAATAGATACTTACATCATGTATATATTACATGTTATTATGAATGTTACTACATGACATATATACTTACATCATGTATATATGACATGTTATTATGAATGTTACTACATGACATATATACTTACATCATGTATATATGACATGTTATTATGAATGTTACTACATGACATATATACTTACATCATGTATATATTACATGTTATTATGAATGTTACTACATGACATATATACTTACATCATGTATATATTACATGTTATTATGAATGTTACTATATTAAATATATACTTACATCATGTATATATTACATGTTATTATGAATGTTACTATATTAAATATATACTTACATCATGTATATATTACATGTTATTATGAATGTTACTACATGACATGTATACTTAGATCATGTATATATTACATGTTATTATGAATGTTACTACATGACATATATACTTACATCATGTATATATGACATGTTATTATGAATGTTACTACATGACATATATACTTACGTCATGTATATATGACATGTTATTATGAATGTTACTACATGACATATATACTTACATCATGTATATATTACATGTTATTATGAATGTTACTACATGACATATATACTTACATCATGTATATATTACATGTTATTATGAATGTTACTACATGACATATATACTTACATCATGTATATATTACATGTTATTATGAATGTTACTACATGACATATATACTTACATCATGTATATATTACATGTTATTATGAATGTTACTACATGACATATATACTTACATCATGTATATATTACATGTTATTATGAATGTTACTACATGACATATATACTTACATCATGTATATATTACATGTTATTATGAATGTTACTACATGACATATACTTACATCATGTATATATTACATGTTATTATGAATGTTACTACATGACATATATACTTACATCATGTATATATTACATGTTATTATGAATGTTACTACATGACATATATACTTACATCATGTATATATTACATGTTATTATGAATGTCACTAAATGACATGTATACTTACATCATGTATATATTACATGTTATTATGAATGTTACTACATGACATATATACTTACATCATGTATATATTACATGTTATTATGAATGTTACTACATGACATATATACTTACATCATGTATATATTACATGTTATTATGAATGTTACTACATGACATATATACTTACATCATGTATATATTACATGTTATTATGAATGTTACTACATGACATATATACTTACATCATGTATATATTACATGTTATTATGAATGTTACTACATGACATATATACTTACATCATGTATATATTACATGTTATTATGAATGTTACTATATTAAATATATACTTACATCATGTATATATTACATGTTATTATGAATGTTACTATATTAAATATATACTTACATCATGTATATATTACATGTTATTATGAATGTTACTATATTAAATAGATACTTACATCATGTATATATTACATGTTATTATGAATGTTACTATATTAAATAGATACTTACATCATGTATATATTACATGTTATTATGAATGTTACTACATGACATGTATACTTACATCATGTATATATTACATGTTATTATGAATGTTACTACATGACATATATACTTACATCATGTATATATTACATGTTATTATGAATGTTACTACATGACATATATACTTACATCATGTATATATTACATGTTATTATGAATGTTACTACATGACATATATACTTACATCATGTATATATGACATGTTATTATGAATGTTACTACATGACATATATACTTACATCATGTATATATGACATGTTATTATGAATGTTACTACATGACATATATACTTACATCATGTATATATTACATGTTATTATGAATGTTACTACATGACATATATACTTACATCATGTATATATTACATGTTATTATGAATGTTACTACATGACATATATACTTACATCATGTATATATTACATGTTATTATGAATGTTACTACATGACATATATACTTACATCATGTATATATTACATGTTATTATGAATGTTACTACATGACATATACTTACATCATGTATATATTACATGTTATTATGAATGTTACTACATGACATATATACTTACATCATGTATATATTACATGTTATTATGAATGTTACTACATGACATATATACTTACATCATGTATATATTACATGTTATTATGAATGTCACTAAATGACATGTATACTTACATCATGTATATATTACATGTTATTATGAATGTTACTACATGACATATATACTTACATCATATATATATTACATGTTATTATGAATGTTACTACATGACATATATACTTACATCATGTATATATTACATGTTATTATGAATGTCACTAAATGACATGTATACTTACATCATGTATATATTACATGTTATTATGAATGTTACTACATGACATATATACTTACATCATGTATATATTACATGTTATTATGAATGTTACTATATTAAATAGATACTTACATCATGTATATATTACATGTTATTATGAATGTTACTATATTAAATAGATACTTACATCATGTATATATTACATGTTATTATGAATGTTACTACATGACATGTATACTTACATCATGTATATATTACATGTTATTATGAATGTCACTAAATGACATGTATACTTACATCATGTATATATTACATGTTATTATGAATGTTACTACATGACATATATACTTACATCATATATATATTACATGTTATTATGAATGTTACTACATGACATATATACTTACATCATGTATATATTACATGTTATTATGAATGTCACTAAATGACATGTATACTTACATCATGTATATATTACATGTTATTATGAATGTTAGTACATGACATATATACTTACATCATGTATATATTACATGTTATTATGAATGTTACTACATGACATATATACTTACATCATGTATATATGACATGTTATTATGAATGTTACTACATGACATATATACTTACATCATGTATATATTACATGTTATTATGAATGTTACTACATGACATATATACTTACATCATGTATATATGACATGTTATTATGAATGTTACTACATGACATATATACTTACATCATGTATATATTACATGTTATTATGAATGTTACTACATGACATATATACTTACATCATGTATATATTACATGTTATTATGAATGTTACTATATTAAATATATACTTACATCATGCATGATTTGATGTCAAAAAATTCAGTTCACAAAATTTAAAGGCAAAAAATTCAGTGAAATAATTTCCGTGTGAAAAACAATGTTTGGTATCAAAGACTCAAAAGAAGGTCAGTATTGTGTAAATAACAAATAATGCTTCTGTGACACATATTGAAACGTCTGGGAAAAAAAACACCTCACAAATGTTTTTGCCATATTTGAGAGGTTTTTCAAATAATGGGTGTTTCCATTACTAGTTGTTATTGTGCATTTCTAGAGACACAACTTATTTGATTGAGTCCTGGCGCTCCTTTAACCAGCCCACAACAACTACATCGCTGCAGTCGCCAAAACAAACAAAACGCGACGCGGAAGAGGCCAAGAAAGAAGGACAAAAACTGGATCCCCCATCCAAAAAGGATGTGCAATTGTCAGCATTTTTCCGTGTCAGACATGAAAAGATAGTTGTGGAGAAGGATTGAGGCCACAAGGACTGAGCAAGGATGGAGAGCTGCTGAGGTGAAGTAGCAAACATGCTAATGCTTGTGTGTGTTGGCAGAGGGACTTCAAGGAGCACGCCCAGCAGCAGAAGTCCACCCAGAACCGACTGAGGGATCAGCGGCAGCAGGTGGCCCGCGCCAGGAAGTACCACCAGGACTACCACGTCCAACACCGCGCTCGTCTCATGAAAGCTCGCACCAAAGAAGAGAAGGTGGGAGCTCCACACACTCCTCCTCCATCTTGCTTCTTACACCTTCCTTCCTCCTCAGATGTTTCGACAGCTCTTTGAAGAAGGTTTGGAGATGCAGAAGAGTCGCCTGCGGGAGCAGAGGGACTATGCCACGGAGCAGAGGCAGCAGCACCACAGGCAACACCAGGACCACATCCAGTCCATGGAGAACTACTACAGAGACCAAGTAGGACACTACACACACCTGTTTAACAACACTGCCATCACTCCAGCAGCACCGAGAGCGGACTCGGCCAAACTACCTCGAGGTGAAATTGCAATGTTCAATGCCAGTAAAAAAAAACGCTCCAATGTAAGCAAAGTAGAATCCACTTTTCCAAAAATTGCTAGCTCAATGCTAATATACATTAGCTTTGCTACTGACATGCTATTGATCAGCATTAGCAATTTTACACGGCAATTTCAACACCAGATTGACTGTAAAGTACATTTTAGTTGACCAAACAGCAGGTGCATCATTATTGGCAGCACAGCATTCTTCTTTAATAACAACTTCTACTACATTAAACTGCTTTTGTTTCAGATCATTCTAGACAAACATTTAATCAAGTCTAATACAAATAAGGCAACAAGATGTTTTATAAAGCAGATATACACCATATTGACACAAGTAGGTTTTATAAAGCAGATATACACCATATTGACACAAGTATGTTTTATAAAGCAGATATACACCATATTGACACAAGTATGTTTTATAAAGTAGATATACACCATATTGACACAAGTATGTTTTATAAAGCAGATATACACCATATTGACTAAAGTATGTTTTATAAAGCAGATATACACCATATTGACACAAGTATGTTTTATAAAGCAGATATACACGATATTGACTAAAGTATGTTTTATAAAGCAGATATACACGATATTGACACAAGTATGTTTTATAAAGCAGATATACACGATATTGACTAAAGTATGTTTTATAAAGCAGATATACACCATATTGACACAAGTATGTTTTATAAAGCAGATATACACGATATTGACTAAAGTATGTTTTATAAAGCAGATATACACCATATTGACACAAGTATGTTTTATAAAGCAGATATACACGATATTGACTAAAGTATGTTTTATAAAGCAGATATACACGATATTGACACAAGTATGTTTTATAAAGCAGATATACACGATATTGACTAAAGTATGTTTTATAAAGCAGATATACACCATATTGACTAAAGTATGTTTTATAAAGCAGACATATTGACTAAAGTATGTTTTATAAAGCAGATATACACGATATTGACTAAAGTATGTTTTATAAAGCAGATATACACCATATTGACACAAGTATGTTTTATAAAGCAGATATACACGATATTGACTAAAGTATGTTTTATAAAGCAGATATACACCATATTGACTAAAGTATGTTTTATAAAGCAGATATACACGATATTGACTAAAGTATGTTTTATAAAGCAGATATACACCATATTGACTAAAGTATGTTTTATAAAGCAGATATACACGATATTGACTAAAGTATGTTTTATAAAGCAGATATACACAATATTGACACAAGTATGTTTTATAAAGCAGATATACACGATATTGACACAAGTATGTTTTATAAAGCAGATATACACGATATTGACACAAGTATGTTTTATAAAGCAGATATACACGATATTGACACAAGTATGTTTTATAAAGCAGATATACACGATATTGACTAAAGTATGTTTTATAAAGCAGATATACACCATATTGACTAAAGTATGTTTTATAAAGCAGATATACACGATATTGACTAAAGTATGTTTTATAAAGCAGATATACACCATATTGACTAAAGTATGTTTTATAAAGCAGATATACACCATATTGACACAAGTATGTTTTATAAAGCAGATATACACGATATTGACTAAAGTATGTTTTATAAAGCAGATATACACGATATTGACTAAAGTATGTTTTATAAAGCAGATATACACGATATTGACTAAAGTATGTTTTATAAAGCAGATATACACGATATTGACACAAGTATGTTTTATAAAGCAGATATACACGATATTGACACAAGTATGTTTTATAAAGCAGACATATTGACTAAAGTATGTTTTATAAAGCAGATATACACGATATTGACTAAAGTATGTTTTATAAAGCAGATATACACCATATTGACACAAGTATGTTTTATAAAGCAGATATACACGATATTGACACAAGTATGTTTTATAAAGCAGATATACACGATATTGACTAAAGTATGTTTTATAAAGCAGATATACACCATATTGACTAAAGTATGTTTTATAAAGCAGATATACACGATATTGACTAAAGTATGTTTTATAAAGCAGATATACACCATATTGACTAAAGTATGTTTTATAAAGCAGACATATTGACTAAAGTATGTTTTATAAAGCAGATATACACGATATTGACTAAAGTATGTTTTATAAAGCAGATATACACCATATTGACACAAGTATGTTTTATAAAGCAGATATACACGATATTGACTAAAGTATGTTTTATAAAGCAGATATACACGATATTGACTAAAGTATGTTTTATAAAGCAGACATACACGATATTGACACAAGTATGTTTTATAAAGCAGATATACACGATATTGACTAAAGTATGTTTTATAAAGCAGATATACACGATATTGACACAAGTATGTTTTATAAAGCAGATATACACGATATTGACTAAAGTATGTTTTATAAAGCAGATATACACGATATTGACACAAGTATGTTTTATAAAGCAGATATACACGATATTGACTAAAGTATGTTTTATAAAGCAGATATACACCATATTGACTAAAGTATGTTTTATAAAGCAGATATACACGATATTGACTAAAGTATGTTTTATAAAGCAGATATACACCATATTGACACAAGTATGTTTTATAAAGCAGATATACACCATATTGACTAAAGTATGTTTTATAAAGCAGATATACACGATATTGACTAAAGTATGTTTTATAAAGCAGACATATTGACTAAAGTATGTTTTATAAAGCAGATATACACGATATTGACTAAAGTATGTTTTATAAAGCAGATATACATGATATTAACTAAAGTATGTTTTATAAAGCAGATATACACCATATTGACTAAAGTATGTTTTATAAAGCAGACATATTGACTAAAGTATGTTTTATAAAGCAGATATACACGATATTGACTAAAGTATGTTTTATAAAGCAGATATACACCATATTGACTAAAGTATGTTTTATAAAGCAGATATACACCATATTGACACAAGTATGTTTTATAAAGCAGATATATTGACACAAGTATGTTTTATAAAGCAGATATAAACGATATTGACACAAGTATGTTTTATAAAGTATGTTTTATAAAGCAGATATACACGATATTGACTAAAGTATGTTTTATAAAGTATGTTTTATAAAGCAGATATACACCATATTGACTAAAGTATGTTTTATAAAGCAGATATACACCATATTGACACAAGTATGTTTTATAAAGCAGATATACACCATATTGACTAAAGTATGTTTTATAAAGCAGATATACACGATATTGACTAAAGTATGTTTTATAAAGCAGACATATTGACTAAAGTATGTTTTATAAAGCAGATATACACCATATTGACTAAAGTATGTTTTATAAAGCAGATATACACGATATTGACTAAAGTATGTTTTATAAAGCAGACATATTGACTAAAGTATGTTTTATAAAGCAGATATACACGATATTGACTAAAGTATGTTTTATAAAGCAGATATACACGATATTGACTAAAGTATGTTTTATAAAGCAGATATACACGATATTGACACAAGTATGTTTTATAAAGCAGATATACACCATATTGACTAAAGTATGTTTTATAAAGCAGACATATTGACTAAAGTATGTTTTATAAAGCAGATATACACCATATTGACACAAGTATGTTTTATAAAGCAGATATACACGATATTGACACAAGTATGTTTTATAAAGCAGATATACACGATATTGACTAAAGTATGTTTTATAAAGCAGATATACACCATATTGACTAAAGTATGTTTTATAAAGCAGATATACACGATATTGACTAAAGTATGTTTTATAAAGCAGATATACACCATATTGACTAAAGTATGTTTTATAAAGCAGACATATTGACTAAAGTATGTTTTATAAAGCAGATATACACGATATTGACTAAAGTATGTTTTATAAAGCAGATATACACCATATTGACACAAGTATGTTTTATAAAGCAGATATACACGATATTGACTAAAGTATGTTTTATAAAGCAGATATACACCATATTGACTAAAGTATGTTTTATAAAGCAGATATACACGATATTGACTAAAGTATGTTTTATAAAGCAGATATACACCATATTGACTAAAGTATGTTTTATAAAGCAGATATACACCATATTGACTAAAGTATGTTTTATAAAGCAGACATATTGACTAAAGTATGTTTTATAAAGCAGATATACACCATATTGACTAAAGTATGTTTTATAAAGCAGATATACACGATATTGACTAAAGTATGTTTTATAAAGCAGACATATTGACTAAAGTATGTTTTATAAAGCAGATATACACGATATTGACTAAAGTATGTTTTATAAAGCAGATATACACCATATTGACACAAGTATGTTTTATAAAGCAGATATACACCATATTGACACAAGTATGTTTTATAAAGCAGATATACACCATATTGACTAAAGTATGTTTTATAAAGCAGATATACACCATATTGACACAAGTATGTTTTATAAAGCAGATATACACCATATTGACACAAGTATGTTTTATAAAGCAGATATACACCATATTGACTAAAGTATGTTTTATAAAGCAGATATACACCATATTGACACAAGTATGTTTTATAAAGTATGTTTTATAAAGCAGATATACACGATATTGACTAAAGTATGTTTTATAAAGCAGATATACACCATATTGACACAAGTATGTTTTATAAAGCAGATATACACGATATTGACTAAAGTATGTTTTATAAAGCAGATATACACGATATTGACTAAAGTATGTTTTATAAAGCAGATATACACGATATTGACTAAAGTATGTTTTATAAAGCAGACATATTGACTAAAGTATGTTTTATAAAGCAGATATACACCATATTGACACAAGTATGTTTTATAAAGCAGATATACACCATATTGACTAAAGTATGTTTTATAAAGCAGACATATTGACTAAAGTATGTTTTATAAAGCAGATATACACGATATTGACTAAAGTATGTTTTATAAAGCAGATATACACGATATTGACACAAGTATGTTTTATAAAGCAGATATACACGATATTGACACAAGTATGTTTTATAAAGCAGATATACACGATATTGACACAAGTATGTTTTATAAAGCAGATATATTGACTAAAGTATGTTTTATAAAGCAGATATACACGATATTGACTAAAGTATGTTTTATAAAGCAGATATACACGATATTGACTAAAGTATGTTTTATAAAGCAGATATACATGATATTGACTAAAGTATGTTTTATAAAGCAGATATACACGATATTGACACAAGTATGTTTTATAAAGCAGATATATTGACTAAAGTATGTTTTATAAAGCAGATATACACGATATTGACTAAAGTATGTTTTATAAAGCAGATATACACGATATTGACACAAGTATGTTTTATAAAGCAGATATACACGATATTGACTAAAGTATGTTTTATAAAGCAGATATACACCATATTGACTAAAGTATGTTTTATAAAGCAGATATACACGATATTGACTAAAGTATGTTTTATAAAGCAGACATATTGACTAAAGTATGTTTTATAAAGCAGATATACACGATATTGACTAAAGTATGTTTTATAAAGCAGATATACACCATATTGACTAAAGTATGTTTTATAAAGCAGACATATTGACTAAAGTATGTTTTATAAAGCAGATATACACGATATTGACTAAAGTATGTTTTATAAAGCAGATATACACCATATTGACTAAAGTATGTTTTATAAAGCAGACATATTGACTAAAGTATGTTTTATAAAGCAGATATACACGATATTGACTAAAGTATGTTTTATAAAGCAGATATACACGATATTGACTAAAGTATGTTTTATAAAGCAGATATACACGATATTGACTAAAGTATGTTTTATAAAGCAGATATACACGATATTGACTAAAGTATGTTTTATAAAGCAGATATACACGATATTGACTAAAGTATGTTTTATAAAGCAGATATACACGATATTGACTAAAGTATGTTTTATAAAGCAGATATACACCATATTGACTAAAGTATGTTTTATAAAGCAGACATATTGACTAAAGTATGTTTTATAAAGCAGATATACACGATATTGACTAAAGTATGTTTTATAAAGCAGATATACACCATATTGACTAAAGTATGTTTTATAAAGCAGATATATTGACACAAGTATGTTTTATAAAGCAGATATATTGACACAAGTATGTTTTATAAAGCAGATATAAACGATATTGACACAAGTATGTTTTATAAAGTATGTTTTATAAAGCAGATATACACGATATTGACACAAGTATGTTTTATAAAGTATGTTTTATAAAGCAGATATACACGATATTGACACAAGTATGTTTTATAAAGCAGATATACACGATATTGACTAAAGTATGTTTTATAAAGCAGATATACACGATATTGACACAAGTATGTTTTATAAAGTATGTTTTATAAAGCAGATATACACGATATTGACACAAGTATGTTTTATAAAGTATGTTTTATAAAGCAGATATACACGATATTGACACAAGTATGTTTTATAAAGCAGATATACACGATATTGACTAAAGTATGTTTTATAAAGCAGATATACACGATATTGACACAAGTATGTTTTATAAAGCAGACATATTGACACAAGTATGTTTTATAAAGTATGTTTTATAAAGCAGATATACACGATATTGACTAAAGTATGTTTTATAAAGCAGATATACACGATATTGACACAAGTATGTTTTATAAAGTATGTTTTATAAAGCAGATATACACAATATTGACACAAGTATGTTTTATAAAGTATGTTTTATAAAGCAGATATACATGATATTGACACAAGTATGTTTTATAAAGCAGATATACACGATATTGACTAAAGTATGTTTTATAAAGCAGATATACACGATATTGACTAAAGTATGTTTTATAAAGCAGATATACACGATATTGACTAAAGTATGTTTTATAAAGCAGATATACACGATATTGACTAAAGTATGTTTTATAAAGCAGATATACACGATATTGACACAAGTATGTTTTATAAAGCAGATATACACGATATTGACACAAGTATGTTTTATAAAGCAGATATACACCATATTGACACAAGTATGTTTTATAAAGTATGTTTTATAAAGCAGATATACACCATATTGACACAAGTATGTTTTATAAAGCAGATATACACCATATTGACACAAGTATGTTTTATAAAGTATGTTTTATAAAGCAGATATACACGATATTGACACAAGTATGTTTTATAAAGCAGATATACACGATATTGACTAAAGTATGTTTTATAAAGCAGATATACACGATATTGACTAAAGTATGTTTTATAAAGCAGATATACACGATATTGACTAAAGTATGTTTTATAAAGCAGATATACACGATATTGACACAAGTATGTTTTATAAAGCAGATATACACCATATTGACACAAGTATGTTTTATAAAGTATGTTTTATAAAGCAGATATACACCATATTGACACAAGTATGTTTTATAAAGCAGATATACACCATATTGACACAAGTATGTTTTATAAAGTATGTTTTATAAAGCAGATATACACGATATTGACACAAGTATGTTTTATAAAGCAGATATACACGATATTGACTAAAGTATGTTTTATAAAGCAGATATACACCATATTGACACAAGTATGTTTTATAAAGCAGATATACACCATATTGACACAAGTATGTTTTATAAAGTATGTTTTATAAAGCAGATATACACGATATTGACACAAGTATGTTTTATCAAGCAGATATACACGATATTGACACAAGTATGTTTTATAAAGCAGATATACACGATATTGACACAAGTATGTTTTATAAAGCAGATATACACGATATTGATACAAGTATGTTTTATAAAGCAGATATACACAATATTGACACAAGTATGTTTTATAAAGCAGATATACACGATATTGACACAAGTATGTTTTATAAAGCAGATATACACGATATTGACACAAGTATGTTTTATAAAGTATGTTTTATAAAGCAGATATACACGATATTGACTAAAGTATGTTTTATAAAGCAGATATACACCATATTGACACAAGTAGGTTTTATAAAGCAGATATACACCATATTGACACAAGTATGTTTTATAAAGCAGATATACACGATATTGACACAAGTATGTTTTATAAAGCAGATATACACAATATTGACTAAAGTATGTTTTATAAAGCAGATATACACGATATTGACACAAGTATGTTTTATAAAGCAGATATACACCATATTGACACAAGTATGTTTTATAAAGTATGTTTTATAAAGCAGATATACACCATATTGACACAAGTATGTTTTATAAAGCAGATATACACGATATTGACACAAGTATGTTTTATAAAGCAGATATACACGATATTGACTAAAGTATGTTTTATAAAGCAGATATACACGATATTGACTAAAGTATGTTTTATAAAGCAGATATACACGATATTGACACAAGTATGTTTTATAAAGCAGATATACACGATATTGACACAAGTATGTTTTATAAAGCAGATATACACGATATTGACACAAGTATGTTTTATAAAGCAGATATACACCATATTGACACAAGTATGTTTTATAAAGTATGTTTTATAAAGCAGATATACACGATATTGACACAAGTATGTTTTATAAAGCAGATATACACGATATTGACACAAGTATGTTTTATAAAGCAGATATACACGATATTGACACAAGTAGGTTTTATAAAGCAGATATACACCATATTGACACAAGTATGTTTTATAAAGCAGATATACACCATATTGACACAAGTATGTTTTATAAAGCAGATATACACCATATTGACACAAGTATGTTTTATAAAGCAGATATACACCATATTGACACAAGTAGGTTTTATAAAGCAGATATACACCATATTGACACAAGTATGTTTTATAAAGCAGATATACACCATATTGACACAAGTATGTTTTATAAAGCAGATATACACCATATTGACTAAAGTATGTTTTATAAAGCAGATATACACGATATTGACTAAAGTATGTTTTATAAAGCAGATATACACGATATTGACTAAAGTATGTTTTATAAAGCAGATATACACGATATTGACACAAGTATGTTTTATAAAGCAGATATACACGATATTGACACAAGTATGTTTTATAAAGCAGATATACACCATATTGACACAAGTATGTTTTATAAAGTATGTTTTATAAAGCAGATATACACAATATTGACACAAGTATGTTTTATAAAGTATGTTTTATAAAGCAGATATACACAATATTGACACAAGTATGTTTTATAAAGTATGTTTTATAAAGCAGACATATTGACTAAAGTATGTTTTATAAAGCAGATATACACGATATTGACTAAAGTATGTTTTATAAAGCAGATATACACGATATTGACTAAAGTATGTTTTATAAAGCAGATATACACGATATTGACTAAAGTATGTTTTATAAAGCAGATATACACGATATTGACACAAGTATGTTTTATAAAGCAGATATACACCATATTGACTAAAGTATGTTTTATAAAGCAGACATATTGACTAAAGTATGTTTTATAAAGCAGATATACACGATATTGACTAAAGTATGTTTTATAAAGCAGATATACACGATATTGACTAAAGTATGTTTTATAAAGCAGATATACACGATATTGACTAAAGTATGTTTTATAAAGCAGATATACACCATATTGACTAAAGTATGTTTTATAAAGCAGATATACACGATATTGACTAAAGTATGTTTTATAAAGCAGATATACACCATATTGACTAAAGTATGTTTTATAAAGCAGATATACACGATATTGACTAAAGTATGTTTTATAAAGCAGATATACACCATATTGACTAAAGTATGTTTTATAAAGCAGATATACACAATATTGACTAAAGTATGTTTTATAAAGCAGATATACACAATATTGACTAAAGTATGTTTTATAAAGCAGATATACACCATATTGACACAAGTATGTTTTATAAAGCAGATATACACGATATTGACTAAAGTATGTTTTATAAAGCAGATATACACCATATTGACACAAGTATGTTTTATAAAGCAGATATACACCATATTGACTAAAGTATGTTTTATAAAGCAGATATACACCATATTGACACAAGTATGTTTTATAAAGCAGATATATTGACACAAGTATGTTTTATAAAGCAGATATATTGACACAAGTATGTTTTATAAAGCAGATATACACAATATTGACACAAGTATGTTTTATAAAGCAGATATATTGACACAAGTATGTTTTATAAAGCAGATATATTGACACAAGTATGTTTTATAAAGCAGATATACACGATATTGACTAAAGTATGTTTTATAAAGCAGATATACACGATATTGACTAAAGTATGTTTTATAAAGCAGATATACACGATATTGACACAAGTATGTTTTATAAAGTATGTTTTATAAAGCAGATATACACCATATTGACACAAGTATGTTTTATAAAGTATGTTTTATAAAGCAGATATACACCATATTGACACAAGTATGTTTTATAAAGTATGTTTTATAAAGCAGATATACACGATATTGACACAAGTATGTTTTATAAAGCAGATATACATGATATTGACACAAGTATGTTTTATAAAGCAGATATACACGATATTGACACAAGTATTTTTTATAAAGCAGATATACACGATATTGACACAAGTATGTTTTATAAAGCAGATATACACCATATTGACACAAGTATGTTTTATAAAGCAGATATATTGACACAAGTATGTTTTATAAAGTATGTTTTATAAAGCAGATATACACGATATTGACACAAGTATGTTTTATAAAGTATGTTTTATAAAGCAGATATACACAATATTGACACAAGTATGTTTTATAAAGCAGATATACACGATATTGACACAAGTATGTTTTATAAAGCAGATATACACGATATTGACACAAGTATGTTTTATAAAGCAGATATACACGATATTGACACAAGTATGTTTTATAAAGCAGATATACACGATATTGACACAAGTATGTTTTATAAAGCAGATATACACGATATTGACACAAGTATGTTTTATAAAGCAGATATACACGATATTGACACAAGTATGTTTTATAAAGCAGATATACACCATATTGACACAAGTATGTTTTATAAAGTATGTTTTATAAAGCAGATATATTGACACAAGTATGTTTTATAAAGCAGATATACACGATATTGACACAAGTATGTTTTATAAAGCAGATATACACGATATTGACACAAGTATGTTTTATAAAGCAGATATACACGATATTGACTAAAGTATGTTTTATAAAGCAGATATACACGATATTGACACAAGTATGTTTTATAAAGCAGATATACACGATATTGACACAAGTATGTTTTATAAAGCAGATATACACGATATTGATACAAGTATGTTTTATAAAGCAGACATATTGACACAAGTATGTTTTATAAAGCAGATATACACGATATTGACACAAGTATGTTTTATAAAGCAGATATACATGATATTGACTAAAGTATGTTTTATAAAGCAGATATACATGATATTGACACAAGTATGTTTTATAAAGCAGATATACACGATATTGACACACGTATGTTTTATAAAGCAGATATACACGATATTGACACAAGTATGTTTTATAAAGCAGATATACACGATATTGACACAAGTATGTTTTATAAAGTATGTTTTATAAAGCAGATATACACGATATTGACACAAGTATGTTTTATAAAGTATGTTTTATAAAGCAGATATACACAATATTGACACACGTATGTTTTATAAAGCAGATATACACGATATTGACACACGTATGTTTTATAAAGCAGATATACACGATATTGACACAAGTATGTTTTATAAAGCAGATATACACGATATTGACACAAGTATGTTTTATAAAGTATGTTTTATAAAGCAGATATACACAATATTGACACAAGTATGTTTTATAAAGCAGATATACACGATATTGACACAAGTATGTTTTATAAAGCAGATATACACAATATTGACACAAGTATGTTTTATAAAGCAGATATACACGATATTGACACAAGTATGTTTTATAAAGCAGAAATATTGACACAAGTATGTTTTATAAAGCAGATATACACGATATTGACACAAGTATGTTTTATAAAGCAGATATATTGACACAAGTATGTTTTATAAAGCAGATATACACAATATTGACACAAGTATGTTTTATAAAGCAGATATACACGATATTGACACAAGTATGTTTTATAAAGCAGAAATATTGACACAAGTATGTTTTATAAAGCAGAAATATTGACACAAGTATGTTTTATAAAGCAGATATACACGATATTGACACAAGTATGTTTTATAAAGCAGATATACACGATATTGACACAAGTATGTTTTATAAAGCAGATATACACAATATTGACACAAGTATGTTTTATAAAGCAGATATACACGATATTGACACAAGTATGTTTTATAAAGCAGAAATATTGACACAAGTATGTTTTATAAAGCAGAAATATTGACACAAGTATGTTTTATAAAGCAGATATACACGATATTGACACAAGTATGTTTTATAAAGCAGATATACACGATATTGACACAAGTATGTTTTATAAAGCAGATATACTCGATATTGACACAAGTATGTTTTATAAAGCAGATATACACGATATTGACACAAGTATGTTTTATAAAGCAGAAATATTGACACAAGTATGTTTTATAAAGCAGATATACACGATATTGACACAAGTATGTTTTATAAAGCAGATATACACGATATTGACACAAGTATGTTTTATAAAGCAGATATACACGATATTGACACAAGTATGTTTTATAAAGCAGATATACACGATATTGACACAAGTATGTTTTATAAAGCAGATATACACGATATTGACACAAGTATGTTTTATAAAGCAGATATACACGATATTGACACAAGTATGTTTTATAAAGCAGATATACACGATATTGACACAAGTATGTTTTATAAAGTATGTTTTATAAAGCACATATACACGATATTGACACAAGTATGTTTTATAAAGTATGTTTTATAAAGCAGATATACACGAAAAATGACTAAAGTATGTTTTATAAAGCAGATATACACAATATTGACACAAGTATGTTTTATAAAGCACATATACACAATATTGACACAAGTATGTTTTATAAAGCAGATATACACGATATTGACACAAGTATGTTTTATAAAGCAGATATACACGATATTGACACAAGTATGTTTTATAAAGCAGATATACACGATATTGACACAAGTATGTTTTATAAAGCAGATATATTGACACAAGTATGTTTTATAAAGCAGATATACACGATATTGACTAAAGTATGTTTTATAAAGCAGATATACACGATATTGACACAAGTATGTTTTATAAAGCAGATATACACGATATTGACACAAGTATGTTTTATAAAGCAGATATACACGATATTGACACAAGTATGTTTTATAAAGCAGATATAAACGATATTGACACAAGTATGTTTTATAAAGTATGTTTTATAAAGCAGATATATTGACACAAGTATGTTTTAAAAAGCAGATATACACGATATTGACACAAGTATGTTTTATAAAGTATGTTTTATAAAGCAGATATACACGATATTGACACAAGTATGTTTTATAAAGCAGATATATTGACACAAGTATGTTTTATAAAGCAGATATACACGATATTGACACAAGTATGTTTTATAAAGCAGATATACACGATATTGACACAAGTATGTTTTATAAAGCAGATATACACCATATTGACACAAGTATGTTTTATAAAGTATGTTTTATAAAGCAGATATACACGATATTGACACAAGTATGTTTTATAAAGCAGATATACACGATATTGACTAAAGTATGTTTTATAAAGCAGATATACACGATATTGACACAAGTATGTTTTATAAAGTATGTTTTATAAAGCAGATATACACGATATTGACACAAGTATGTTTTATAAAGCAGATATATTGACACAAGTATGTTTTATAAAGCAGATATACACGATATTGACACAAGTATGTTTTATAAAGTATGTTTTATAAAGCAGATATACACGATATTGACTAAAGTATGTTTTATAAAGCAGATATACACGATATTGACACAAGTATGTTTTATAAAGCAGATATACACGATATTGACTAAAGTATGTTTTATAAAGCAGATATACACGATATTGACTAAAGTATGTTTTATAAAGTATGTTTTATAAAGCAGATATATTGACACAAGTATGTTTTATAAAGTATGTTTTATAAAGCAGATATATTGACACAAGTATGTTTTATAAAGTATGTTTTATAAAGCAGATATACACGATATTGACACAAGTATGTTTTATAAAGCAGATATACACGATATTGACACAAGTATGTTTTATAAAGTATGTTTTATAAAGCAGATATACACGATATTGACTAAAGTATGTTTTATAAAGCAGATATACACGATATTGACACAAGTATGTTTTATAAAGCAGATATACACGATATTGACACAAGTATGTTTTATAAAGTATGTTTTATAAAGCAGATATACACGATATTGACTAAAGTATGTTTTATAAAGCAGATATACACGATATTGACTAAAGTATGTTTTATAAAGCAGATATACACGATATTGACTAAAGTATGTTTTATAAAGCAGATATACACGATATTGACTAAAGTATGTTTTATAAAGTATGTTTTATAAAGCAGATATACACGATATTGACTAAAGTATGTTTTATAAAGCAGATATACACCATATTGACTAAAGTATGTTTTATAAAGTATGTTTTATAAAGCAGATATATTGACACAAGTATGTTTTATAAAGTATGTTTTATAAAGCAGATATACACGATATTGACACAAGTATGTTTTATAAAGCAGATATACACGATATTGACTAAAGTATGTTTTATAAAGCAGATATACACGATATTGACTAAAGTATGTTTTATAAAGTATGTTTTATAAAGCAGACATATTGACACAAGTATGTTTTATAAAGCAGATATACACGATATTGACTAAAGTATGTTTTATAAAGTATGTTTTATAAAGCAGACATATTGACACAAGTATGTTTTATAAAGCAGATATACACGATATTGACACAAGTATGTTTTATAAAGCAGATATACACGATATTGACTAAAGTATGTTTTATAAAGCAGATATACACGATATTGACTAAAGTATGTTTTATAAAGCAAATATACACAATATTGACACAAGTATGTTTTATAAAGCAGATATACACGATATTGACTAAAGTATGTTTTATAAAGCAGATATACACAATATTGACTAAAGTATGTTTTATAAAGCAGATATACACGATATTGACTAAAGTATGTTTTATAAAGCAGATATACACCATATTGACACAAGTATGTTTTATAAAGTATGTTTTATAAAGCAGATATACACGATATTGACACAAGTATGTTTTATAAAGCAGATATAAACGATATTGACACAAGTATGTTTTATAAAGCAGATATACACGATATTGACTAAAGTATGTTTTATAAAGTATGTTTTATAAAGCAGATATACACGATATTGACACAAGTATGTTTTATAAAGCAAATATACACAATATTGACACAAGTATGTTTTATAAAGCAGATATACACGATATTGACTAAAGTATGTTTTATAAAGCAGATATACACGATATTGATACAAGTATGTTTTATAAAGCAGATATACACCATATTGACACAAGTATGTTTTATAAAGTATGTTTTATAAAGCAGATATACACGATATTGACACAAGTATGTTTTATAAAGTATGTTTTATAAAGCAGATATACACGATATTGACTAAAGTATGTTTTATAAAGCAGATATACACGATATTGACACAAGTATGTTTTATAAAGTATGTTTTATAAAGCAGATATACACGATATTGACACAAGTATGTTTTATAAAGTATGTTTTATAAAGCAGATATACACGATATTGACACAAGTATGTTTTATAAAGCAGATATACACGATATTGACACAAGTATGTTTTATAAAGTATGTTTTATAAAGCAGATATACACAATATTGACACAAGTATGTTTTATAAAGCAGATATACACGATATTGACACAAGTATGTTTTATAAAGCAGATATACACGATATTGACACAAGTATGTTTTATAAAGCAGATATACACGATATTGACACAAGTATGTTTTATAAAGCAGATATACACGATATTGACACAAGTATGTTTTATAAAGCAGATATACACGATATTGACACAAGTATGTTTTATAAAGCAGATATACACCATATTGACACAAGTATGTTTTATAAAGTATGTTTTATAAAGCAGATATATTGACACAAGTATGTTTTATAAAGCAGATATACACGATATTGACACAAGTATGTTTTATAAAGCAGATATACACGATATTGACACAAGTATGTTTTATAAAGCAGATATACACGATATTGACTAAAGTATGTTTTATAAAGCAGATATACACGATATTGACACAAGTATGTTTTATAAAGCAGATATACACGATATTGACACAAGTATGTTTTATAAAGCAGATATACACGATATTGATACAAGTATGTTTTATAAAGCAGACATATTGACACAAGTATGTTTTATAAAGCAGATATACACGATATTGACACAAGTATGTTTTATAAAGCAGATATACATGATATTGACTAAAGTATGTTTTATAAAGCAGATATACATGATATTGACACAAGTATGTTTTATAAAGCAGATATACACGATATTGACACACGTATGTTTTATAAAGCAGATATACACGATATTGACACAAGTATGTTTTATAAAGCAGATATACACGATATTGACACAAGTATGTTTTATAAAGTATGTTTTATAAAGCAGATATACACGATATTGACACAAGTATGTTTTATAAAGTATGTTTTATAAAGCAGATATACACAATATTGACACACGTATGTTTTATAAAGCAGATATACACGATATTGACACACGTATGTTTTATAAAGCAGATATACACGATATTGACACAAGTATGTTTTATAAAGCAGATATACACGATATTGACACAAGTATGTTTTATAAAGTATGTTTTATAAAGCAGATATACACAATATTGACACACGTATGTTTTATAAAGCAGATATACACGATATTGACACAAGTATGTTTTATAAAGCAGATATACACGATATTGACACAAGTATGTTTTATAAAGCAGATATACACGATATTGACACAAGTATGTTTTATAAAGCAGATATACACAATATTGACACAAGTATGTTTTATAAAGCAGATATACACGATATTGACACAAGTATGTTTTATAAAGCAGAAATATTGACACAAGTATGTTTTATAAAGCAGATATACACGATATTGACACAAGTATGTTTTATAAAGCAGATATATTGACACAAGTATGTTTTATAAAGCAGATATACACAATATTGACACAAGTATGTTTTATAAAGCAGATATACACGATATTGACACAAGTATGTTTTATAAAGCAGAAATATTGACACAAGTATGTTTTATAAAGCAGAAATATTGACACAAGTATGTTTTATAAAGCAGATATACACGATATTGACACAAGTATGTTTTATAAAGCAGATATACACGATATTGACACAAGTATGTTTTATAAAGCAGATATACACAATATTGACACAAGTATGTTTTATAAAGCAGATATACACGATATTGACACAAGTATGTTTTATAAAGCAGAAATATTGACACAAGTATGTTTTATAAAGCAGAAATATTGACACAAGTATGTTTTATAAAGCAGATATACACGATATTGACACAAGTATGTTTTATAAAGCAGATATACACGATATTGACACAAGTATGTTTTATAAAGCAGATATACACGATATTGACACAAGTATGTTTTATAAAGCAGAAATATTGACACAAGTATGTTTTATAAAGCAGATATACACGATATTGACACAAGTATGTTTTATAAAGCAGATATACACGATATTGACACAAGTATGTTTTATAAAGCAGATATACACGATATTGACACAAGTATGTTTTATAAAGCAGATATACACGATATTGACACAAGTATGTTTTATAAAGCAGATATACACGATATTGACACAAGTATGTTTTATAAAGCAGATATACACGATATTGACACAAGTATGTTTTATAAAGCAGATATACACGATATTGACACAAGTATGTTTTATAAAGTATGTTTTATAAAGCACATATACACGATATTGACACAAGTATGTTTTATAAAGTATGTTTTATAAAGCAGATATACACGAAAAATGACTAAAGTATGTTTTATAAAGCAGATATACACAATATTGACACAAGTATGTTTTATAAAGCACATATACACAATATTGACACAAGTATGTTTTATAAAGCAGATATACACGATATTGACACAAGTATGTTTTATAAAGCAGATATACACGATATTGACACAAGTATGTTTTATAAAGCAGATATACACGATATTGACACAAGTATGTTTTATAAAGCAGATATATTGACACAAGTATGTTTTATAAAGCAGATATACACGATATTGACTAAAGTATGTTTTATAAAGCAGATATACACGATATTGACACAAGTATGTTTTATAAAGCAGATATACACGATATTGACACAAGTATGTTTTATAAAGCAGATATACACGAAAAATGACTAAAGTATGTTTTATAAAGCAGATATAAAGGATATTGACACAAGTATGTTTTATAAAGCAGATATACACGATATTGACACAAGTATGTTTTATAAAGCAGATATACACGATATTGACACAAGTATGTTTTATAAAGTATGTTTTATAAAGCACATATACACAATATTGACACAAGTATGTTTTATAAAGCAGATATACACGATATTGACACAAGTATGTTTTATAAAGCAGATATACACGATATTGACACAAGTATGTTTTATAAAGCAGATATACACGATATTGACACAAGTATGTTTTATAAAGCAGATATATTGACACAAGTATGTTTTATAAAGCAGATATATTGACACAAGTATGTTTTATAAAGCAGATATATTGACACAAGTATGTTTTATAAAGTATGTTTTATAAAGCAGATATACACAATATTGACACAAGTATGTTTTATAAAGCAGATATACACGATATTGACACAAGTATGTTTTATAAAGCAGATATATTGACACAAGTATGTTTTATAAAGCAGATATATTGACACAAGTATGTTTTATAAAGCAGATATATTGACACAAGTATGTTTTATAAAGTATGTTTTATAAAGCAGATATACACAATATTGACACAAGTATGTTTTATAAAGTATGTTTTATAAAGCAGATATACACGATATTGACACAAGTATGTTTTATAAAGCAGATATACACGATATTGACACAAGTATGTTTTATAAAGCAGATATACACAATATTGACACAAGTATGTTTTATAAAGCAGATATACACCATATTGACTAAAGTATGTTTTATAAAGTATGTTTTATAAAGCACATATACACGATATTGACACAAGTATGTTTTATAAAGCAGATATACACGATATTGACACAAGTATGTTTTATAAAGCAGATATACACGATATTGACACAAGTATGTTTTATAAAGCAGATATACACGATATTGACACAAGTATGTTTTATAAAGCAGATATACACGATATTGACACAAGTATGTTTTATAAAGCAGATATACACCATATTGACTAAAGTATGTTTTATAAAGTATGTTTTATAAAGCACATATACACGATATTGACACAAGTATGTTTTATAAAGCAGACATATTGACACAAGTATGTTTTATAAAGCAGATATACACGATATTGACACAAGTATGTTTTATAAAGCAGATATACACCATATTGACACAAGTATGTTTTATAAAGCAGATATACACGATATTGACACAAGTATGTTTTATAAAGCAGATATACACGATATTGACACAAGTATGTTTTATAAAGCAGATATACACAATATTGACACAAGTATGTTTTATAAAGCAGATATACACGATATTGACACAAGTATGTTTTATAAAGCAGATATACACCATATTGACTAAAGTATGTTTTATAAAGTATGTTTTATAAAGCACATATACACGATATTGACACAAGTATGTTTTATAAAGCAGATATACACGATATTGACACAAGTATGTTTTATAAAGCAGATATACACGATATTGACACAAGTATGTTTTATAAAGCAGATATACACCATATTGACTAAAGTATGTTTTATAAAGTATGTTTTATAAAGCACATATACACGATATTGACACAAGTATGTTTTATAAAGCAGATATACACGATATTGACACAAGTATGTTTTATAAAGCAGATATACACGATATTGACACAAGTATGTTTTATAAAGCAGATATACACGATATTGACACAAGTATGTTTTATAAAGTATGTTTTATAAAGCACATATACACAATATTGACACAAGTATGTTTTATAAAGCAGATATACACGATATTGACACAAGTATGTTTTATAAAGCAGATATACACCATATTGACTAAAGTATGTTTTATAAAGCACATATACACGATATTGACACAAGTATGTTTTATAAAGCAGATATACACGATATTAACACAAGTATGTTTTATAAAGCAGATATACACGATATTGACACAAGTATGTTTTATAAAGCAGATATACACGATATTAACACAAGTATGTTTTATAAAGCAGATATACACGATATTGACACAAGTATGTTTTATAAAGTATGTTTTATAAAGCACATATACACAATATTGACACAAGTATGTTTTATAAAGCAGATATACACCATATTGACTAAAGTATGTTTTATAAAGCACATATACACGATATTGACACAAGTATGTTTTATAAAGCAGATATACACGATATTGACACAAGTATGTTTTATAAAGCAGATATACACGATATTGACACAAGTATGTTTTATAAAGCAGATATACACGATATTGACACAAGTATGTTTTATAAAGCAGATATACATGATATTGACACAAGTATGTTTTATAAAGCAGATATACACGAAAAATGACTAAAGTATGTTTTATAAAGCAGATATACACGATATTGACACAAGTATGTTTTATAAAGCAGATATACACGATATTGACACAAGTATGTTTTATAAAGCAGATATACACGATATTGACACAAGTATGTTTTATAAAGTATGTTTTATAAAGCACATATACACGATATTGACACAAGTATGTTTTATAAATCAGATATACACGATATTGACTAAAGTATGTTTTATAAAGTATGTTTTATAAAGCAGATATACACGAAAAATGACTAAAGTATGTTTTATAAAGCAGATATACACAATATTGACACAAGTATGTTTTATAAAGCAGATATACATGATATTGACACAAGTATGTTTTATAAAGCAGATATACATGATATTGACACAAGTATGTTTTATAAAGCAGATATACATGATATTGACACAAGTATGTTTTATAAAGCAGATATACATGATATTGACACAAGTATGTTTTATAAAGCAGATATACATGATATTGACACAAGTATGTTTTATAAAGCAGATATACATGATATTGACACAAGTATGTTTTATAAAGCAGATATACATGATATTGACACAAGTATGTTTTATAAAGCAGATATACATGATATTGACACAAGTATGTTTTATAAAGCAGATATACACGATATTGACACAAGTATGTTTTATAAAGCAGATATATTGACACAAGTATGTTTTATAAAGCAGATATACACGATATTGACTAAAGTATGTTTTATAAAGCAGATATACACGATATTGACACAAGTATGTTTTATAAAGCAGATATACATGATATTGACACAAGTATGTTTTATAAAGCAGATATACACGAAAAATGACTAAAGTATGTTTTATAAAGCAGATATAAAGGATATTGACACAAGTATGTTTTATAAAGCAGATATACACGATATTGACACAAGTATGTTTTATAAAGCAGACATATTGACACAAGTATGTTTTATAAAGCAGACATATTGACACAAGTATGTTTTATAAAGCAGATATACACCATATTGACACAAGTATGTTTTATAAAGCAGATATACATGATATTGACTAAAGTATGTTTTATAAAGCAGATATACATGATATTGACACAAGTATGTTTTATAAAGCAGATATACACGATATTGACACACGTATGTTTTATAAAGCAGATATACACGATATTGACACAAGTATGTTTTATAAAGCAGATATACACGATATTGACACAAGTATGTTTTATAAAGTATGTTTTAAAGCTAGATATACACGATATTGACACAAGTATGTTTTATAAAGCAGATATACACGATATTGACACAAGTATGTTTTATAAAGCAGATATACACGATATTGACACAAGTATGTTTTATAAAGTATGTTTTATAAAGCAGATATACACGATATTGACACACGTATGTTTTATAAAGCAGATATACACGATATTGACACAAGTATGTTTTATAAAGCAGATATACACGATATTGACACAAGTATGTTTTATAAAGCAGATATATTGACACAAGTATGTTTTATAAAGTATGTTTTATAAAGCAGATATACACGATATTGACACAAGTATGTTTTATAAAGCAGATATACACGATATTGACACAAGTATGTTTTATAAAGCAGATATACACGATATTGACACAAGTATGTTTTATAAAGTATGTTTTATAAAGCAGATATACACGATATTGACACAAGTATGTTTTATAAAGTATGTTTTATAAAGCAGATATACACAATATTGACACAAGTATGTTTTATAAAGCAGATATACACGATATTGACACAAGTATGTTTTATAAAGCAGATATACACGATATTGACACAAGTATGTTTTATAAAGTATGTTTTATAAAGCAGATATACACGATATTGACTAAAGTATGTTTTATAAAGCAGATATACACGATATTGACACAAGTATGTTTTATAAAGCAGATATACACGATATTGACACAAGTATGTTTTATAAAGTATGTTTATAAAGCAGATATACACGATATTGACACAAGTATGTTTTATAAAGTATGTTTTATAAAGCAGATATACATGATATTGACACAAGTATGTTTTATAAAGCAGATATACACGATATTGACACAAGTATGTTTTATAAAGCAGATATAAACGATATTGACACAAGTATGTTTTATAAAGCAGATATACACGATATTGACACAAGTATGTTTTATAAAGCAGATATACACGATATTGACACAAGTATGTTTTATAAAGTATGTTTTATAAAGCAGATATATTGACACAAGTATGTTTTATAAAGTATGTTTTATAAAGCAGATATACATGATATTGACACAAGTATGTTTTATAAAGCAGATATACACGATATTGACACAAGTATGTTTTATAAAGCAGATATAAACGATATTGACACAAGTATGTTTTATAAAGCAGATATACACGATATTGACACAAGTATGTTTTATAAAGCAGATATACACGATATTGACACAAGTATGTTTTATAAAGCAGATATACACGATATTGACACAAGTATGTTTTATAAAGCAGATATACACGATATTGACACAAGTATGTTTTATAAAGTATGTTTTATAAGCAGATATACACGATATTGACACAAGTATGTTTTATAAAGCAGAAATATTGACACAAGTATGTTTTATAAAGCAGAAATATTGACACAAGTATGTTTTATAAAGCAGATATACTCGATATTGACACAAGTATGTTTTATAAAGCAGATATACACGATATTGACACAAGTATGTTTTATAAAGCAGATATACACGATATTGACACAAGTATGTTTTATAAAGCAGAAATATTGACACAAGTATGTTTTATAAAGCAGATATACACGATATTGACACAAGTATGTTTTATAAAGCAGATATACACGATATTGACACAAGTATGTTTTATAAAGCAGATATACACGATATTGACACAAGTATGTTTTATAAAGCAGATATACACGATATTGACACAAGTATGTTTTATAAAGCAGATATACACGATATTGACACAAGTATGTTTTATAAAGTATGTTTTATAAAGCAGATATACACGATATTGACACAAGTATGTTTTATAAAGCAGAAATATTGACACAAGTATGTTTTATAAAGCAGAAATATTGACACAAGTATGTTTTATAAAGCAGATATACTCGATATTGACACAAGTATGTTTTATAAAGTATGTTTTATAAAGCAGATATACACGATATTGACTAAAGTATGTTTTATAAAGCAGATATACACGATATTGACACAAGTATGTTTTATAAAGCAGAAAATATTGACACAAGTATGTTTTATAAAGCAGATATACACGATATTGACACAAGTATGTTTTATAAAGCAGAAATATTGACACAAGTATGTTTTATAAAGCAGATATACACGATATTGACACAAGTATGTTTTATAAAGCAGAAATATTGACACAAGTATGTTTTATAAAGCAGATATACACAATATTGACACAAGTATGTTTTATAAAGCAGATATACACGATATTGACACAAGTATGTTTTATAAAGCAGAAATATTGACACAAGTATGTTTTATAAAGCAGATATACACGATATTGACACAAGTATGTTTTATAAAGTATGTTTTATAAAGCAGATATACACAATATTGACACAAGTATGTTTTATAAAGCAGAAATATTGACACAAGTATGTTTTATAAAGCAGATATACACAATATTGACACAAGTATGTTTTATAAAGCAGATATACACGATATTGACACAAGTATGTTTTATAAAGCAGAAATATTGACACAAGTATGTTTTATAAAGCAGATATACACGATATTGACACAAGTATGTTTTATAAAGCAGATATACACGATATTGACACAAGTATGTTTTATAAAGCAGATATACACGATATTGACACAAGTATGTTTTATAAAGCAGAAATATTGACACAAGTATGTTTTATAAAGCAGATATACACGATATTGACACAAGTATGTTTTATAAAGCAGATATACACGATATTGACACAAGTATGTTTTATAAAGCAGATATACACGATATTGACACAAAGTATGTTTTATAAAGCAGATATACACGATATTGACACAAGTATGTTTTATAAAGCAGATTACACGATATTGACACAAGTATGTTTTATAAAGCAGATATACACCATATTGACTAAAGTATGTTTTATAAAGCAGATATACATGATATTGACACAAGTATGTTTTATAAAGCAGATATACACGATATTGACACAAGTATGTTTTATAAAGCAGATATACATGATATTGACACAAGTATGTTTTATAAAGCAGATATACACGAAAAATGACTAAAGTATGTTTTATAAAGCAGATATACACGATATTGACACAAGTATGTTTTATAAAGCAGATATACACGATATTGACACAAGTATGTTTTATAAAGCAGATATACACGAAAAATGACTAAAGTATGTTTTATAAAGCAGATATACACGATATTGACACAAGTATGTTTTATAAAGCAGATATACACGATATTGACACAAGTAATGTTTTATAAAGCAGATATACACGATATTGACACAAGTATGTTTTATAAAGCAGATATACACGATATTGACACAAGTATGTTTTATAAAGCAGATATACACGATATTGACACAAGTATGTTTTATAAGTATGTTTTATAAAGCACATATACACGATATTGACACAAGTATGTTTTAATAAATCAGATATACACGATATTGACTAAAGTATGTTTTATAAAGTATGTTTTATAAGCAGATATACACGAAAAATGACTAAAGTATGTTTTATAAAGCAGATATACACAATATTGACACAAGTATGTTTTATAAAGCACATATACACAATATTGACACAAGTATGTTTTATAAAGCAGATATACACGATATTGACACAAGTAATGTTTTATAAAGCAGATATATTGACACAAGTATGTTTTATAAAGCAGATATACACGATATTGACACAAGTATGTTTTATAAAGCAGATATACATGATATTGACACAAGTATGTTTTATAAAGCAGATATACACGAAAAATGACTAAAGTATGTTTTATAAAGCAGATATAAAGGATATTGACACAAGTATGTTTTATAAAGCAGATATACACGATATTGACACAAGTATGTTTTATAAAGCAGATATACACGATATTGACACAAGTATGTTTTATAAAGCAGACATATTGACACAAGTATGTTTTATAAAGCAGATATACACGATATTGACACAAGTATGTTTTATAAAGCAGATATACATGATATTGACTAAAGTATGTTTTATAAAGCAGATATACATGATATTGACACAAGTATGTTTTATAAAGCAGATATACACGATATTGACACACGTATGTTTTATAAAGCAGATATACACGATATTGACACAAGTATGTTTTATAAAGCAGATATACACGATATTGACACAAGTATGTTTTATAAAGTATGTTTTATAAAGCAGATATACACGATATTGACACAAGTATGTTTTATAAAGTATGTTTTATAAAGCAGATATACACGATATTGACACAAGTATGTTTTATAAAGTATGTTTTATAAAGCAGATATACATGATATTGACACACGTATGTTTTATAAAGCAGATATACACGATATTGACACACGTATGTTTTATAAAGCAGATATACACGATATTGACACAAGTATGTTTTATAAAGCAGACATACACGATATTGACACAAGTATGTTTTATAAAGCAGATATACACGATATTGACACAAGTATGTTTTATAAAGCAGATATAAACGATATTGACACAAGTATGTTTTATAAAGCAGACATATTGACACAAATATGTTTTATAAAGCAGATATACACGATATTGACACAAGTATGTTTTATAAAGTATGTTTTATAAAGCAGATATACATGATATTGACACAAGTATGTTTTATAAAGCAGATATACACGATATTGACTAAAGTATGTTTTATAAAGCAGATATACACCATATTGACACAAATATGTTTTATAAAGCAGATATACACGATATTGACACAAGTATGTTTTATAAAGCAGATATACACGATATTGACACAAGTATGTTTTATAAAGCAGACATATTGACACAAATATGTTTTATAAAGCAGATATATTGACACAAGTATGTTTTATAAAGCAGATATACACGATATTGACACAAGTATGTTTTATAAAGCAGATATACACGATATTGACACAAGTATGTTTTATAAAGCAGATATACATGATATTGACACAAGTATGTTTTATAAAGCAGATATACACGATATTGACACAAGTATGTTTTATAAAGCAGATATACACGATATTGACACAAGTATGTTTTATAAAGCAGACATATTGACACAAGTATGTTTTATAAAGCAGATATACACCATATTGACACAAGTATGTTTTATAAAGCAGATATACACGATATTGACACAAGTATGTTTTATAAAGCAGATATACATGATATTGACACAAGTATGTCTTATAAAGCAGACATATTGACACAAGTATGTTTTATAAAGCAGATATACACGATATTGACACAAGTATGTTTTATAAAGCAGATATAAACGATATTGACACAAGTATGTTTTATAAAGCAGATATACACGATATTGACACAAGTATGTTTTATAAAGCAGATATACACCATATTGACACAAGTATGTTTTATAAAGCAGATATACACGATATTGACACAAGTATGTTTTATAAAGCAGATATACACGATATTGACACAAGTATGTTTTATAAAGCAGACATATTGACACAAGTATGTTTTATAAAGCAGATATACACGATATTGACACAAGTATGTTTTATAAAGCAGATATATTGACACAAGTATGTTTTATAAAGCAGATATATTGACACAAGTATGTTTTATAAAGCAGATATACACGATATTGACACAAGTATGTTTTATAAAGCAGATATACATGATATTGACACAAGTATGTCTTATAAAGCAGACATATTGACACAAGTATGTTTTATAAAGCAGATATACACGATATTGACACAAGTATGTTTTATAAAGCAGATATACACGATATTGACACAAGTATGTTTTATAAAGCAGACATATTGACACAAGTATGTTTTATAAAGTATGTTTTATAAAGCAGATATACACGATATTGACACAAATATGTTTTATAAAGCAGATATACACGATATTGACACAAGTATGTTTTATAAAGCAGACATATTGACACAAGTATGTTTTATAAAGTATGTTTTATAAAGCAGATATACACGATATTGACACAAGTATGTTTTATAAAGCAGATATACACGATATTGACACAAGTATGTTTTATAAAGCAGATATACACGATATTGACACAAGTATGTTTTATAAAGCAGATATAAACGATATTGACACAAGTATGTTTTATAAAGCAGACATATTGACACAAATATGTTTTATAAAGCAGATATACACGATATTGACACAAGTATGTTTTATAAAGCAGATATACACGATATTGACTAAATTATGTTTTATAAAGCAGATATACACGATATTGACACAAGTATGTTTTATAAAGCAGATATACACGATATTGACTAAATTATGTTTTATAAAGCAGATATACACGATATTGAGACAAATATGTTTTATAAAGCAGATATACACGATATTGACACAAGTATGTTTTATAAAGCAGATATACACGATATTGACTAAATTATGTTTTATAAAGCAGATATACACGATATTGACACAAGTATGTTTTATAAAGCAGAAATATTGACACAAATATGTTTTATAAAGCAGATATATTGACACAAGTATGTTTTATAAAGCAGATATACACGATATTGACACAAGTATGTTTTATAAAGCAGATATACACGATATTGACACAAGTATGTTTTATAAAGCAGATATAAACGATATTGACACAAGTATGTTTTATAAAGCAGACATATTGACACAAATATGTTTTATAAAGCAGATATACACGATATTGACACAAGTATGTTTTATAAAGTATGTTTTATAAAGCAGATATACATGATATTGACACAAGTATGTTTTATAAAGCAGATATACACGATATTGACTAAAGTATGTTTTATAAAGCAGATATACACCATATTGACACAAATATGTTTTATAAAGCAGATATACACGATATTGACACAAGTATGTTTTATAAAGCAGACATATTGACACAAGTATGTTTTATAAAGCAGATATACACCATATTGACACAAGTATGTTTTATAAAGCAGATATACATGATATTGACTAAAGTATGTTTTATAAAGCAGATATACATGATATTGACACAAGTATGTTTTATAAAGCAGATATACACGATATTGACACACGTATGTTTTATAAAGCAGATATACACGATATTGACACAAGTATGTTTTATAAAGCAGATATACACGATATTGACACAAGTATGTTTTATAAAGTATGTTTTATAAAGCAGATATACACGATATTGACACAAGTATGTTTTATAAAGCAGATATACACGATATTGACACAAGTATGTTTTATAAAGCAGATATACACGATATTGACACAAGTATGTTTTATAAAGTATGTTTTATAAAGCAGATATACACGATATTGACACACGTATGTTTTATAAAGCAGATATACACGATATTGACACAAGTATGTTTTATAAAGCAGATATACACGATATTGACACAAGTATGTTTTATAAAGCAGATATATTGACACAAGTATGTTTTATAAAGTATGTTTTATAAAGCAGATATACACGATATTGACACAAGTATGTTTTATAAAGCAGATATACACGATATTGACACAAGTATGTTTTATAAAGCAGATATACACGATATTGACACAAGTATGTTTTATAAAGTATGTTTTATAAAGCAGATATACACGATATTGACACAAGTATGTTTTATAAAGTATGTTTTATAAAGCAGATATACACAATATTGACACAAGTATGTTTTATAAAGCAGATATACACGATATTGACACAAGTATGTTTTATAAAGCAGATATACACGATATTGACACAAGTATGTTTTATAAAGTATGTTTTATAAAGCAGATATACACGATATTGACTAAAGTATGTTTTATAAAGCAGATATACACGATATTGACACAAGTATGTTTTATAAAGCAGATATACACGATATTGACACAAGTATGTTTTATAAAGTATGTTTTATAAAGCAGATATACACGATATTGACACAAGTATGTTTTATAAAGTATGTTTTATAAAGCAGATATACATGATATTGACACAAGTATGTTTTATAAAGCAGATATACACGATATTGACACAAGTATGTTTTATAAAGCAGATATAAACGATATTGACACAAGTATGTTTTATAAAGCAGATATACACGATATTGACACAAGTATGTTTTATAAAGCAGATATACACGATATTGACACAAGTATGTTTTATAAAGTATGTTTTATAAAGCAGATATATTGACACAAGTATGTTTTATAAAGTATGTTTTATAAAGCAGATATACATGATATTGACACAAGTATGTTTTATAAAGCAGATATACACGATATTGACACAAGTATGTTTTATAAAGCAGATATAAACGATATTGACACAAGTATGTTTTATAAAGCAGATATACACGATATTGACACAAGTATGTTTTATAAAGCAGATATACACGATATTGACACAAGTATGTTTTATAAAGCAGATATACACGATATTGACACAAGTATGTTTTATAAAGCAGATATACACGATATTGACACAAGTATGTTTTATAAAGTATGTTTTATAAAGCAGATATACACGATATTGACACAAGTATGTTTTATAAAGCAGAAATATTGACACAAGTATGTTTTATAA
The DNA here is from genome assembly GCF_033978785.1 of Entelurus aequoreus. NCBI lineage: Eukaryota > Metazoa > Chordata > Actinopteri > Syngnathiformes > Syngnathidae > Entelurus > Entelurus aequoreus. The sequence goes on along the minus strand of NW_026908086.1, from coordinate 41,435 downwards.
AGCAGAAATATTGACACAAGTATGTTTTATAAAGCAGATATACTCGATATTGACACAAGTATGTTTTATAAAGCAGATATACACGATATTGACACAAGTATGTTTTATAAAGCAGATATACACGATATTGACACAAGTATGTTTTATAAAGCAGAAATATTGACACAAGTATGTTTTATAAAGCAGATATACACGATATTGACACAAGTATGTTTTATAAAGCAGATATACACGATATTGACACAAGTATGTTTTATAAAGCAGATATACACGATATTGACACAAGTATGTTTTATAAAGCAGATATACACGATATTGACACAAGTATGTTTTATAAAGCAGATATACACGATATTGACACAAGTATGTTTTATAAAGTATGTTTTATAAAGCAGATATACACGATATTGACACAAGTATGTTTTATAAAGCAGAAATATTGACACAAGTATGTTTTATAAAGCAGAAATATTGACACAAGTATGTTTTATAAAGCAGATATACTCGATATTGACACAAGTATGTTTTATAAAGTATGTTTTATAAAGCAGATATACACGATATTGACTAAAGTATGTTTTATAAAGCAGATATACACGATATTGACACAAGTATGTTTTATAAAGCAGAAATATTGACACAAGTATGTTTTATAAAGCAGATATACACGATATTGACACAAGTATGTTTTATAAAGCAGAAATATTGACACAAGTATGTTTTATAAAGCAGATATACACGATATTGACACAAGTATGTTTTATAAAGCAGAAATATTGACACAAGTATGTTTTATAAAGCAGATATACACAATATTGACACAAGTATGTTTTATAAAGCAGATATACACGATATTGACACAAGTATGTTTTATAAAGCAGAAATATTGACACAAGTATGTTTTATAAAGCAGATATACACGATATTGACACAAGTATGTTTTATAAAGTATGTTTTATAAAGCAGATATACACAATATTGACACAAGTATGTTTTATAAAGCAGAAATATTGACACAAGTATGTTTTATAAAGCAGATATACACAATATTGACACAAGTATGTTTTATAAAGCAGATATACACGATATTGACACAAGTATGTTTTATAAAGCAGAAATATTGACACAAGTATGTTTTATAAAGCAGATATACACGATATTGACACAAGTATGTTTTATAAAGCAGATATACACGATATTGACACAAGTATGTTTTATAAAGCAGATATACACGATATTGACACAAGTATGTTTTATAAAGCAGAAATATTGACACAAGTATGTTTTATAAAGCAGATATACACGATATTGACACAAGTATGTTTTATAAAGCAGATATACACGATATTGACACAAGTATGTTTTATAAAGCAGATATACACGATATTGACACAAGTATGTTTTATAAAGCAGATATACACGATATTGACACAAGTATGTTTTATAAAGCAGATATACACGATATTGACACAAGTATGTTTTATAAAGCAGAAATATTGACACAAGTATGTTTTATAAAGCAGATATACACAATATTGACACAAGTATGTTTTATAAAGCAGATATACACGATATTGACACAAGTATGTTTTATAAAGCAGAAATATTGACACAAGTATGTTTTATAAAGCAGATATACACGATATTGACACAAGTATGTTTTATAAAGCAGATATACACGATATTGACACAAGTATGTTTTATAAAGCAGATATACACGATATTGACACAAGTATGTTTTATAAAGCAGAAATATTGACACAAGTATGTTTTATAAAGCAGATATACACGATATTGACACAAGTATGTTTTATAAAGCAGATATACACGATATTGACACAAGTATGTTTTATAAAGCAGATATACACGATATTGACACAAGTATGTTTTATAAAGCAGATATACACGATATTGACACAAGTATGTTTTATAAAGCAGATATACACGATATTGACACAAGTATGTTTTATAAAGCAGATATACACCATATTGACTAAAGTATGTTTTATAAAGCAGATATACATGATATTGACACAAGTATGTTTTATAAAGCAGATATACACGATATTGACACAAGTATGTTTTATAAAGCAGATATACATGATATTGACACAAGTATGTTTTATAAAGCAGATATACACGAAAAATGACTAAAGTATGTTTTATAAAGCAGATATACACGATATTGACACAAGTATGTTTTATAAAGCAGATATACACGATATTGACACAAGTATGTTTTATAAAGCAGATATACATGATATTGACACAAGTATGTTTTATAAAGCAGATATACACGAAAAATGACTAAAGTATGTTTTATAAAGCAGATATACACGATATTGACACAAGTATGTTTTATAAAGCAGATATACACGATATTGACACAAGTATGTTTTATAAAGCAGATATACACGATATTGACACAAGTATGTTTTATAAAGCAGATATACACGATATTGACACAAGTATGTTTTATAAAGTATGTTTTATAAAGCACATATACACGATATTGACACAAGTATGTTTTATAAATCAGATATACACGATATTGACTAAAGTATGTTTTATAAAGTATGTTTTATAAAGCAGATATACACGAAAAATGACTAAAGTATGTTTTATAAAGCAGATATACACAATATTGACACAAGTATGTTTTATAAAGCACATATACACAATATTGACACAAGTATGTTTTATAAAGCAGATATACACGATATTGACACAAGTATGTTTTATAAAGCAGATATATTGACACAAGTATGTTTTATAAAGCAGATATACACGATATTGACACAAGTATGTTTTATAAAGCAGATATACATGATATTGACACAAGTATGTTTTATAAAGCAGATATACACGAAAAATGACTAAAGTATGTTTTATAAAGCAGATATAAAGGATATTGACACAAGTATGTTTTATAAAGCAGATATACACGATATTGACACAAGTATGTTTTATAAAGCAGATATACACGATATTGACACAAGTATGTTTTATAAAGCAGACATATTGACACAAGTATGTTTTATAAAGCAGATATACACGATATTGACACAAGTATGTTTTATAAAGCAGATATACATGATATTGACTAAAGTATGTTTTATAAAGCAGATATACATGATATTGACACAAGTATGTTTTATAAAGCAGATATACACGATATTGACACACGTATGTTTTATAAAGCAGATATACACGATATTGACACAAGTATGTTTTATAAAGCAGATATACACGATATTGACACAAGTATGTTTTATAAAGTATGTTTTATAAAGCAGATATACACGATATTGACACAAGTATGTTTTATAAAGTATGTTTTATAAAGCAGATATACACGATATTGACACAAGTATGTTTTATAAAGTATGTTTTATAAAGCAGATATACATGATATTGACACACGTATGTTTTATAAAGCAGATATACACGATATTGACACACGTATGTTTTATAAAGCAGATATACACGATATTGACACAAGTATGTTTTATAAAGCAGACATACACGATATTGACACAAGTATGTTTTATAAAGCAGATATACACGATATTGACACAAGTATGTTTTATAAAGCAGATATAAACGATATTGACACAAGTATGTTTTATAAAGCAGACATATTGACACAAATATGTTTTATAAAGCAGATATACACGATATTGACACAAGTATGTTTTATAAAGTATGTTTTATAAAGCAGATATACATGATATTGACACAAGTATGTTTTATAAAGCAGATATACACGATATTGACTAAAGTATGTTTTATAAAGCAGATATACACCATATTGACACAAATATGTTTTATAAAGCAGATATACACGATATTGACACAAGTATGTTTTATAAAGCAGATATACACGATATTGACACAAGTATGTTTTATAAAGCAGACATATTGACACAAATATGTTTTATAAAGCAGATATATTGACACAAGTATGTTTTATAAAGCAGATATACACGATATTGACACAAGTATGTTTTATAAAGCAGATATACACGATATTGACACAAGTATGTTTTATAAAGCAGATATACATGATATTGACACAAGTATGTTTTATAAAGCAGATATACACGATATTGACACAAGTATGTTTTATAAAGCAGATATACACGATATTGACACAAGTATGTTTTATAAAGCAGACATATTGACACAAGTATGTTTTATAAAGCAGATATACACCATATTGACACAAGTATGTTTTATAAAGCAGATATACACGATATTGACACAAGTATGTTTTATAAAGCAGATATACACGATATTGACACAAGTATGTTTTATAAAGCAGATATACACCATATTGACACAAGTATGTTTTATAAAGCAGATATACATGATATTGACACAAGTATGTCTTATAAAGCAGACATATTGACACAAGTATGTTTTATAAAGCAGATATACACGATATTGACACAAGTATGTTTTATAAAGCAGATATAAACGATATTGACACAAGTATGTTTTATAAAGCAGATATACACGATATTGACACAAGTATGTTTTATAAAGCAGATATACACCATATTGACACAAGTATGTTTTATAAAGCAGATATACACGATATTGACACAAGTATGTTTTATAAAGCAGATATACACGATATTGACACAAGTATGTTTTATAAAGCAGACATATTGACACAAGTATGTTTTATAAAGCAGATATACACGATATTGACACAAGTATGTTTTATAAAGCAGATATATTGACACAAGTATGTTTTATAAAGCAGATATATTGACACAAGTATGTTTTATAAAGCAGATATACACGATATTGACACAAGTATGTTTTATAAAGCAGATATACATGATATTGACACAAGTATGTCTTATAAAGCAGACATATTGACACAAGTATGTTTTATAAAGCAGATATACACGATATTGACACAAGTATGTTTTATAAAGCAGATATACACGATATTGACACAAGTATGTTTTATAAAGCAGACATATTGACACAAGTATGTTTTATAAAGTATGTTTTATAAAGCAGATATACACGATATTGACACAAATATGTTTTATAAAGCAGATATACACGATATTGACACAAGTATGTTTTATAAAGCAGACATATTGACACAAGTATGTTTTATAAAGTATGTTTTATAAAGCAGATATACACGATATTGACACAAGTATGTTTTATAAAGCAGATATACACGATATTGACACAAGTATGTTTTATAAAGCAGATATACACGATATTGACACAAGTATGTTTTATAAAGCAGATATAAACGATATTGACACAAGTATGTTTTATAAAGCAGACATATTGACACAAATATGTTTTATAAAGCAGATATACACGATATTGACACAAGTATGTTTTATAAAGCAGATATACACGATATTGACTAAATTATGTTTTATAAAGCAGATATACACGATATTGACACAAGTATGTTTTATAAAGCAGATATACACGATATTGACTAAATTATGTTTTATAAAGCAGATATACACGATATTGAGACAAATATGTTTTATAAAGCAGATATACACGATATTGACACAAGTATGTTTTATAAAGCAGATATACACGATATTGACTAAATTATGTTTTATAAAGCAGATATACACGATATTGACACAAGTATGTTTTATAAAGCAGAAATATTGACACAAATATGTTTTATAAAGCAGATATATTGACACAAGTATGTTTTATAAAGCAGATATACACGATATTGACACAAGTATGTTTTATAAAGCAGATATACACGATATTGACACAAGTATGTTTTATAAAGCAGATATAAACGATATTGACACAAGTATGTTTTATAAAGCAGACATATTGACACAAATATGTTTTATAAAGCAGATATACACGATATTGACACAAGTATGTTTTATAAAGTATGTTTTATAAAGCAGATATACATGATATTGACACAAGTATGTTTTATAAAGCAGATATACACGATATTGACTAAAGTATGTTTTATAAAGCAGATATACACCATATTGACACAAATATGTTTTATAAAGCAGATATACACGATATTGACACAAGTATGTTTTATAAAGCAGACATATTGACACAAGTATGTTTTATAAAGTATGTTTTATAAAGCAGATATACACGATATTGACACAAGTATGTTTTATAAAGCAGATATACACGATATTGACACAAGTATGTTTTATAAAGCAGACATATTGACACAAATATGTTTTATAAAGCAGATATACACGATATTGACACAAATATGTTTTATAAAGCAGACATATTGACACAAATATGTTTTATAAAGCAGACATATTGACACAAGTATGTTTTATAAAGCAGACATATTGACACAAGTATGTTTTATAAAGTATGTTTTATAAAGCAGATATACACGATATTGACACAAGTATGTTTTATAAAGCAGATATAAACGATATTGACACAAGTATGTTTTATAAAGCAGACATATTGACACAAATATGTTTTATAAAGCAGATATACACGATATTGACACAAGTATGTTTTATAAAGCAGATATACACGATATTGACTAAATTATGTTTTATAAAGCAGATATACACGATATTGACACAAGTATGTTTTATAAAGCAGAAATATTGACACAAATATGTTTTATAAAGCAGATATATTGACACAAGTATGTTTTATAAAGCAGACATACACGATATTGACACAAGTATGTTTTATAAAGCAGATATACACGATATTGACACAAGTATGTTTTATAAAGCAGATATAAACGATATTGACACAAGTATGTTTTATAAAGCAGACATATTGACACAAATATGTTTTATAAAGCAGATATACACGATATTGACACAAGTATGTTTTATAAAGTATGTTTTATAAAGCAGATATACATGATATTGACACAAGTATGTTTTATAAAGCAGATATACACGATATTGACACAAGTATGTTTTATAAAGCAGACATATTGACACAAATATGTTTTATAAAGCAGATATACACGATATTGACACAAGTATGTTTTATAAAGCAGATATACACGATATTGACACAAGTATGTTTTATAAAGCAGATATACACGATATTGACACAAGTATGTTTTATAAAGCAGATATACACGATATTGACACAAGTATGTTTTATAAAGCAGATATACACGATATTGACACAAGTATGTTTTATAAAGCAGATATACATGATATTGACACAAGTATGTCTTATAAAGCAGACATATTGACACAAGTATGTTTTATAAAGCAGATATACACGATATTGACACAAGTATGTTTTATAAAGCAGATATATTGACACAAGTATGTTTTATAAAGTATGTTTTATAAAGCAGATATACACGATATTGACACAAATATGTTTTATAAAGCAGATATACACGATATTGACACAAGTATGTTTTATAAAGCAGACATATTGACACAAGTATGTTTTATAAAGTATGTTTTATAAAGCAGATATACACGATATTGACACAAATATGTTTTATAAAGCAGATATACACGATATTGACACAAGTATGTTTTATAAAGCAGACATATTGACACAAGTATGTTTTATAAAGTATGTTTTATAAAGCAGATATACACGATATTGACACAAGTATGTTTTATAAAGCAGATATACACGATATTGACTAAATTATGTTTTATAAAGCAGATATACACGATATTGACACAAGTATGTTTTATAAAGCAGATATACACGATATTGACTAAATTATGTTTTATAAAGCAGATATACACGATATTGACACAAGTATGTTTTATAAAGCAGACATATTGACACAAATATGTTTTATAAAGCAGATATACACGATATTGACACAAGTATGTTTTATAAAGCAGATATACACGATATTGACACAAGTATGTTTTATAAAGCAGATATACACGATATTGACACAAGTATGTTTTATAAAGCAGATATACACGATATTGACACAAGTATGTTTTATAAAGCAGATATACACGATATTGACACAAGTATGTTTTATAAAGCAGATATACACGATATTGACACAAGTATGTTTTATAAAGCAGATATACACGATATTGACACAAGTATGTTTTATAAAGCAGACATATTGACACAAGTATGTTTTATAAAGTATGTTTTATAAAGCAGATATACACGATATTGACACAAATATGTTTTATAAAGCAGATATACACGATATTGACACAAGTATGTTTTATAAAGCAGACATATTGACACAAGTATGTTTTATAAAGTATGTTTTATAAAGCAGATATACACGATATTGACACAAGTATGTTTTATAAAGCAGATATACACGATATTGACACAAATATGTTTTATAAAGCAGATATATTGACACAAGTATGTTTTATAAAGCAGACATATTGACACAAGTATGTTTTATAAAGTATGTTTTATAAAGCAGATATACACGATATTGACACAAGTATGTTTTATAAAGCAGACATATTGACACAAGTATGTTTTATAAAGTATGTTTTATAAAGCAGATATACACGATATTGACACAAGTATGTTTTATAAAGCAGATATACACGATATTGACACAAGTATGTTTTATAAAGCAGATATAAACGATATTGACACAAGTATGTTTTATAAAGCAGACATATTGACACAAATATGTTTTATAAAGCAGATATACACGATATTGACACAAGTATGTTTTATAAAGCAGATATACACGATATTGACTAAATTATGTTTTATAAAGCAGATATACACGATATTGACACAAGTATGTTTTATAAAGCAGAAATATTGACACAAATATGTTTTATAAAGCAGATATATTGACACAAGTATGTTTTATAAAGCAGATATACACGATATTGACACAAGTATGTTTTATAAAGCAGATATACACGATATTGACACAAGTATGTTTTATAAAGCAGATATACACGATATTGACACAAGTATGTTTTATAAAGCAGATATACACGATATTGACACAAGTATGTTTTATAAAGCAGATATACACGATATTGACACAAGTATGTTTTATAAAGCAGATATACACGATATTGACACAAGTATGTTTTATAAAGCAGATATAAACGATATTGACACAAGTATGTTTTATAAAGTATGTTTTATAAAGCAGATATACACGATATTGACTAAAGTATGTTTTATAAAGTATGTTTTATAAAGCAGATATACACGATATTGACACAAGTATGTTTTATAAAGCAGATATACACGATATTGACTAAAGTATGTTTTATAAAGTATGTTTTATAAAGCAGATATACACGATATTGACACAAGTATGTTTTATAAAGCAGATATACACGATATTGACACAAGTATGTTTTATAAAGTATGTTTTATAAAGCAGATATACATGATATTGACACAAGTATGTTTTATAAAGCAGATATACACGATATTGACTAAAGTATGTTTTATAAAGCAGATATACACCATATTGACACAAGTATGTTTTATAAAGCAGACATATTGACACAAATATGTTTTATAAAGCAGATATATTGACACAAGTATGTTTTATAAAGCAGATATACACGATATTGACACAAGTATGTTTTATAAAGCAGATATACATGATATTGACACAAGTATGTTTTATAAAGCAGATATACACGATATTGACACAAGTATGTTTTATAAAGCAGATATACACGATATTGACACAAGTATGTTTTATAAAGCAGACATATTGACACAAGTATGTTTTATAAAGCAGATATACATGATATTGACACAAGTATGTTTTATAAAGCAGACATATTGACACAAGTATGTTTTATAAAGCAGATATACACGATATTGACACAAGTATGTTTTATAAAGCAGATATACACGATATTGACACAAGTATGTTTTATAAAGCAGATATACATGATATTGACACAAGTATGTCTTATAAAGCAGACATATTGACACAAGTATGTTTTATAAAGCAGATATACACGATATTGACACAAGTATGTTTTATAAAGCAGATATACACGATATTGACACAAGTATGTTTTATAAAGCAGATATATTGACACAAGTATGTTTTATAAAGCAGATATACATGATATTGACACAAGTATGTCTTATAAAGCAGACATATTGACACAAGTATGTTTTATAAAGCAGATATACACCATATTGACACAAGTATGTTTTATAAAGCAGATATACACGATATTGACACAAGTATGTTTTATAAAGCAGATATACACGATATTGACACAAGTATGTTTTATAAAGTATGTTTTATAAAGCAGATATACACGATATTGACACACGTATGTTTTATAAAGCAGATATACACGATATTGACACAAGTATGTTTTATAAAGCAGATATACACGATATTGACACAAGTATGTTTTATAAAGCAGATATATTGACACAAGTATGTTTTATAAAGTATGTTTTATAAAGCAGATATACACGATATTGACACAAGTATGTTTTATAAAGCAGATATACACGATATTGACACAAGTATGTTTTATAAAGCAGATATACACGATATTGACACAAGTATGTTTTATAAAGTATGTTTTATAAAGCAGATATACACGATATTGACACAAGTATGTTTTATAAAGTATGTTTTATAAAGCAGATATACACAATATTGACACAAGTATGTTTTATAAAGCAGATATACACGATATTGACACAAGTATGTTTTATAAAGCAGATATACACGATATTGACACAAGTATGTTTTATAAAGTATGTTTTATAAAGCAGATATACACGATATTGACTAAAGTATGTTTTATAAAGCAGATATACACGATATTGACACAAGTATGTTTTATAAAGCAGATATACACGATATTGACACAAGTATGTTTTATAAAGTATGTTTTATAAAGCAGATATACACGATATTGACACAAGTATGTTTTATAAAGTATGTTTTATAAAGCAGATATACATGATATTGACACAAGTATGTTTTATAAAGCAGATATACACGATATTGACACAAGTATGTTTTATAAAGCAGATATAAACGATATTGACACAAGTATGTTTTATAAAGCAGATATACACGATATTGACACAAGTATGTTTTATAAAGTATGTTTTATAAAGCAGATATATTGACACAAGTATGTTTTATAAAGTATGTTTTATAAAGCAGATATACATGATATTGACACAAGTATGTTTTATAAAGCAGATATACACGATATTGACACAAGTATGTTTTATAAAGCAGATATAAACGATATTGACACAAGTATGTTTTATAAAGCAGATATACACGATATTGACACAAGTATGTTTTATAAAGCAGATATACACGATATTGACACAAGTATGTTTTATAAAGCAGATATACACGATATTGACACAAGTATGTTTTATAAAGCAGATATACACGATATTGACACAAGTATGTTTTATAAAGTATGTTTTATAAAGCAGATATACACGATATTGACACAAGTATGTTTTATAAAGCAGAAATATTGACACAAGTATGTTTTATAAAGCAGAAATATTGACACAAGTATGTTTTATAAAGCAGATATACTCGATATTGACACAAGTATGTTTTATAAAGCAGATATACACGATATTGACACAAGTATGTTTTATAAAGCAGATATACACGATATTGACACAAGTATGTTTTATAAAGCAGAAATATTGACACAAGTATGTTTTATAAAGCAGATATACACGATATTGACACAAGTATGTTTTATAAAGCAGAAATATTGACACAAGTATGTTTTATAAAGCAGATATACACGATATTGACACAAGTATGTTTTATAAAGCAGAAATATTGACACAAGTATGTTTTATAAAGCAGATATACACAATATTGACACAAGTATGTTTTATAAAGCAGATATACACGATATTGACACAAGTATGTTTTATAAAGCAGAAATATTGACACAAGTATGTTTTATAAAGCAGATATACACGATATTGACACAAGTATGTTTTATAAAGTATGTTTTATAAAGCAGATATACACAATATTGACACAAGTATGTTTTATAAAGCAGAAATATTGACACAAGTATGTTTTATAAAGCAGATATACACAATATTGACACAAGTATGTTTTATAAAGCAGATATACACGATATTGACACAAGTATGTTTTATAAAGCAGAAATATTGACACAAGTATGTTTTATAAAGCAGATATACACGATATTGACACAAGTATGTTTTATAAAGCAGATATACACGATATTGACACAAGTATGTTTTATAAAGCAGATATACACGATATTGACACAAGTATGTTTTATAAAGCAGAAATATTGACACAAGTATGTTTTATAAAGCAGATATACACGATATTGACACAAGTATGTTTTATAAAGCAGATATACACGATATTGACACAAGTATGTTTTATAAAGCAGATATACACGATATTGACACAAGTATGTTTTATAAAGCAGATATACACGATATTGACACAAGTATGTTTTATAAAGCAGATATACACGATATTGACACAAGTATGTTTTATAAAGCAGATATACACCATATTGACTAAAGTATGTTTTATAAAGCAGATATACATGATATTGACACAAGTATGTTTTATAAAGCAGATATACACGATATTGACACAAGTATGTTTTATAAAGCAGATATACATGATATTGACACAAGTATGTTTTATAAAGCAGATATACACGAAAAATGACTAAAGTATGTTTTATAAAGCAGATATACACGATATTGACACAAGTATGTTTTATAAAGCAGATATACACGATATTGACACAAGTATGTTTTATAAAGCAGATATACACGATATTGACACAAGTATGTTTTATAAAGCAGATATACACGATATTGACACAAGTATGTTTTATAAAGCAGATATACACGATATTGACACAAGTATGTTTTATAAAGCAGATATACACGATATTGACACAAGTATGTTTTATAAAGCAGATATACATGATATTGACACAAGTATGTTTTATAAAGCAGATATACACGAAAAATGACTAAAGTATGTTTTATAAAGCAGATATACACGATATTGACACAAGTATGTTTTATAAAGCAGATATACACGATATTGACACAAGTATGTTTTATAAAGCAGATATACACGATATTGACACAAGTATGTTTTATAAAGCAGATATACACGATATTGACACAAGTATGTTTTATAAAGTATGTTTTATAAAGCACATATACACAATATTGACACAAGTATGTTTTATAAAGCAGATATACACGAAAAATGACTAAAGTATGTTTTATAAAGTAGATATACACGATATTGACACAAGTATGTTTTATAAAGCAGATATACACGATATTGACACAAGTATGTTTTATAAAGCAGATATACACGATATTGACACAAGTATGTTTTATAAAGCAGATATACACGATATTGACACAAGTATGTTTTATAAAGCAGATATACACGATATTGACACAAGTATGTTTTATAAAGTATGTTTTATAAAGCACATATACACGATATTGACACAAGTATGTTTTATAAATCAGATATACACGATATTGACTAAAGTATGTTTTATAAAGTATGTTTTATAAAGCAGATATACACGAAAAATGACTAAAGTATGTTTTATAAAGCAGATATACACAATATTGACACAAGTATGTTTTATAAAGCACATATACACAATATTGACACAAGTATGTTTTATAAAGCAGATATACATGATATTGACACAAGTATGTTTTATAAAGCAGATATACACGATATTGACACAAGTATGTTTTATAAAGCAGATATATTGACACAAGTATGTTTTATAAAGCAGATATACACGATATTGACACAAGTATGTTTTATAAAGCAGATATACATGATATTGACACAAGTATGTTTTATAAAGCAGATATACACGAAAAATGACTAAAGTATGTTTTATAAAGCAGATATAAAGGATATTGACACAAGTATGTTTTATAAAGCAGATATACACGATATTGACACAAGTATGTTTTATAAAGCAGATATACACGATATTGACACAAGTATGTTTTATAAAGCAGACATATTGACACAAGTATGTTTTATAAAGCAGATATACACGATATTGACACAAGTATGTTTTATAAAGCAGATATACATGATATTGACTAAAGTATGTTTTATAAAGCAGATATACATGATATTGACACAAGTATGTTTTATAAAGCAGATATACACGATATTGACACACGTATGTTTTATAAAGCAGATATACACGATATTGACACAAGTATGTTTTATAAAGCAGATATACACGATATTGACACAAGTATGTTTTATAAAGTATGTTTTATAAAGCAGATATACACGATATTGACACAAGTATGTTTTATAAAGTATGTTTTATAAAGCAGATATACACGATATTGACACAAGTATGTTTTATAAAGTATGTTTTATAAAGCAGATATACATGATATTGACACACGTATGTTTTATAAAGCAGATATACACGATATTGACACAAGTATGTTTTATAAAGCAGACATATTGACACAAATATGTTTTATAAAGCAGATATACACGATATTGACACAAGTATGTTTTATAAAGTATGTTTTATAAAGCAGATATACACGATATTGACTAAAGTATGTTTTATAAAGCAGATATACACCATATTGACACAAATATGTTTTATAAAGCAGATATACACGATATTGACACAAGTATGTTTTATAAAGCAGATATACACGATATTGACACAAGTATGTTTTATAAAGCAGACATATTGACACAAATATGTTTTATAAAGCAGATATATTGACACAAGTATGTTTTATAAAGCAGATATACACGATATTGACACAAGTATGTTTTATAAAGCAGATATACACGATATTGACACAAGTATGTTTTATAAAGCAGATATACATGATATTGACACAAGTATGTTTTATAAAGCAGATATAAACGATATTGACACAAGTATGTTTTATAAAGCAGATATACACGATATTGACACAAGTATGTTTTATAAAGCAGACATACACGATATTGACACAAGTATGTTTTATAAAGCAGATATACACGATATTGACACAAGTATGTTTTATAAAGCAGATATAAACGATATTGACACAAGTATGTTTTATAAAGCAGACATATTGACACAAATATGTTTTATAAAGCAGATATACACGATATTGACACAAGTATGTTTTATAAAGTATGTTTTATAAAGCAGATATACACGATATTGACTAAAGTATGTTTTATAAAGCAGATATACACCATATTGACACAAATATGTTTTATAAAGCAGATATACACGATATTGACACAAGTATGTTTTATAAAGCAGATATACACGATATTGACACAAGTATGTTTTATAAAGCAGACATATTGACACAAATATGTTTTATAAAGCAGATATATTGACACAAGTATGTTTTATAAAGCAGATATACACGATATTGACACAAGTATGTTTTATAAAGCAGATATACACGATATTGACACAAGTATGTTTTATAAAGCAGATATACATGATATTGACACAAGTATGTTTTATAAAGCAGATATACACGATATTGACACAAGTATGTTTTATAAAGCAGATATACACGATATTGACACAAGTATGTTTTATAAAGCAGACATATTGACACAAGTATGTTTTATAAAGCAGATATACACCATATTGACACAAGTATGTTTTATAAAGCAGATATACACGATATTGACACAAGTATGTTTTATAAAGCAGATATACATGATATTGACACAAGTATGTCTTATAAAGCAGACATATTGACACAAGTATGTTTTATAAAGCAGATATACACGATATTGACACAAGTATGTTTTATAAAGCAGATATAAACGATATTGACACAAGTATGTTTTATAAAGCAGATATACACGATATTGACACAAGTATGTTTTATAAAGCAGATATACACCATATTGACACAAGTATGTTTTATAAAGCAGATATACACGATATTGACACAAGTATGTTTTATAAAGCAGATATACACGATATTGACACAAGTATGTTTTATAAAGCAGATATACACGATATTGACACAAGTATGTTTTATAAAGCAGATATACACGATATTGACACAAGTATGTTTTATAAAGCAGATATACACGATATTGACACAAGTATGTTTTATAAAGCAGATATATTGACACAAGTATGTTTTATAAAGCAGATATATTGACACAAGTATGTTTTATAAAGCAGATATACACGATATTGACACAAGTATGTTTTATAAAGCAGATATACATGATATTGACACAAGTATGTCTTATAAAGCAGACATATTGACACAAGTATGTTTTATAAAGCAGATATACACGATATTGACACAAGTATGTTTTATAAAGCAGATATACACGATATTGACACAAGTATGTTTTATAAAGCAGACATATTGACACAAGTATGTTTTATAAAGTATGTTTTATAAAGCAGATATACACGATATTGACACAAATATGTTTTATAAAGCAGATATACACGATATTGACACAAGTATGTTTTATAAAGCAGACATATTGACACAAGTATGTTTTATAAAGTATGTTTTATAAAGCAGATATACACGATATTGACACAAGTATGTTTTATAAAGCAGATATACACGATATTGACACAAGTATGTTTTATAAAGCAGATATACACGATATTGACACAAGTATGTTTTATAAAGCAGATATAAACGATATTGACACAAGTATGTTTTATAAAGCAGACATATTGACACAAATATGTTTTATAAAGCAGATATACACGATATTGACACAAGTATGTTTTATAAAGCAGATATACACGATATTGACTAAATTATGTTTTATAAAGCAGATATACACGATATTGACTAAATTATGTTTTATAAAGCAGATATACACGATATTGACACAAGTATGTTTTATAAAGCAGATATACACGATATTGACTAAATTATGTTTTATAAAGCAGATATACACGATATTGACACAAGTATGTTTTATAAAGCAGATATAAACGATATTGACACAAGTATGTTTTATAAAGCAGACATATTGACACAAATATGTTTTATAAAGCAGATATACACGATATTGACACAAGTATGTTTTATAAAGTATGTTTTATAAAGCAGATATACATGATATTGACACAAGTATGTTTTATAAAGCAGATATACACGATATTGACTAAAGTATGTTTTATAAAGCAGATATACACCATATTGACACAAATATGTTTTATAAAGCAGATATACACGATATTGACACAAGTATGTTTTATAAAGCAGACATATTGACACAAGTATGTTTTATAAAGTATGTTTTATAAAGCAGATATACACGATATTGACACAAGTATGTTTTATAAAGCAGATATACACGATATTGACACAAGTATGTTTTATAAAGCAGACATATTGACACAAATATGTTTTATAAAGCAGATATACACGATATTGACACAAATATGTTTTATAAAGCAGACATATTGACACAAATATGTTTTATAAAGCAGACATATTGACACAAGTATGTTTTATAAAGCAGACATATTGACACAAGTATGTTTTATAAAGTATGTTTTATAAAGCAGATATACACGATATTGACACAAGTATGTTTTATAAAGCAGATATAAACGATATTGACACAAGTATGTTTTATAAAGCAGACATATTGACACAAATATGTTTTATAAAGCAGATATACACGATATTGACACAAGTATGTTTTATAAAGCAGATATACACGATATTGACTAAATTATGTTTTATAAAGCAGATATACACGATATTGACACAAGTATGTTTTATAAAGCAGAAATATTGACACAAATATGTTTTATAAAGCAGATATATTGACACAAGTATGTTTTATAAAGCAGACATACACGATATTGACACAAGTATGTTTTATAAAGCAGATATACACGATATTGACACAAGTATGTTTTATAAAGCAGATATACACGATATTGACACAAGTATGTTTTATAAAGCAGATATACACGATATTGACACAAGTATGTTTTATAAAGCAGATATACACGATATTGACACAAGTATGTTTTATAAAGCAGATATACACGATATTGACACAAGTATGTTTTATAAAGCAGACATATTGACACAAGTATGTTTTATAAAGTATGTTTTATAAAGCAGATATACACGATATTGACACAAATATGTTTTATAAAGCAGATATACACGATATTGACACAAGTATGTTTTATAAAGCAGACATATTGACACAAGTATGTTTTATAAAGTATGTTTTATAAAGCAGATATACACGATATTGACACAAGTATGTTTTATAAAGCAGATATACACGATATTGACACAAGTATGTTTTATAAAGCAGATATACACGATATTGACTAAATTATGTTTTATAAAGCAGATATACACGATATTGACACAAGTATGTTTTATAAAGCAGATATACACGATATTGACTAAATTATGTTTTATAAAGCAGATATACACGATATTGACACAAGTATGTTTTATAAAGCAGACATATTGACACAAATATGTTTTATAAAGCAGATATACACGATATTGACACAAGTATGTTTTATAAAGCAGATATACACGATATTGACACAAGTATGTTTTATAAAGCAGATATACACGATATTGACACAAGTATGTTTTATAAAGCAGATATACACGATATTGACACAAGTATGTTTTATAAAGTATGTTTTATAAAGCAGATATACACGATATTGACACAAGTATGTTTTATAAAGTATGTTTTATAAAGCAGATATACACGATATTGACACAAGTATGTTTTATAAAGTATGTTTTATAAAGCAGATATACATGATATTGACACACGTATGTTTTATAAAGCAGATATACACGATATTGACACACGTATGTTTTATAAAGCAGATATACACGATATTGACACAAGTATGTTTTATAAAGCAGACATACACGATATTGACACAAGTATGTTTTATAAAGCAGATATACACGATATTGACACAAGTATGTTTTATAAAGCAGATATAAACGATATTGACACAAGTATGTTTTATAAAGCAGACATATTGACACAAATATGTTTTATAAAGCAGATATACACGATATTGACACAAGTATGTTTTATAAAGTATGTTTTATAAAGCAGATATACATGATATTGACACAAGTATGTTTTATAAAGCAGATATACACGATATTGACTAAAGTATGTTTTATAAAGCAGATATACACCATATTGACACAAATATGTTTTATAAAGCAGATATACACGATATTGACACAAGTATGTTTTATAAAGCAGATATACACGATATTGACACAAGTATGTTTTATAAAGCAGACATATTGACACAAATATGTTTTATAAAGCAGATATATTGACACAAGTATGTTTTATAAAGCAGATATACACGATATTGACACAAGTATGTTTTATAAAGCAGATATACACGATATTGACACAAGTATGTTTTATAAAGCAGATATACATGATATTGACACAAGTATGTTTTATAAAGCAGATATACACGATATTGACACAAGTATGTTTTATAAAGCAGATATACACGATATTGACACAAGTATGTTTTATAAAGCAGACATATTGACACAAGTATGTTTTATAAAGCAGATATACACCATATTGACACAAGTATGTTTTATAAAGCAGATATACACGATATTGACACAAGTATGTTTTATAAAGCAGATATACATGATATTGACACAAGTATGTCTTATAAAGCAGACATATTGACACAAGTATGTTTTATAAAGCAGATATACACGATATTGACACAAGTATGTTTTATAAAGCAGATATAAACGATATTGACACAAGTATGTTTTATAAAGCAGATATACACGATATTGACACAAGTATGTTTTATAAAGCAGATATACACCATATTGACACAAGTATGTTTTATAAAGCAGATATACACGATATTGACACAAGTATGTTTTATAAAGCAGACATATTGACACAAGTATGTTTTATAAAGCAGATATACACGATATTGACACAAGTATGTTTTATAAAGCAGATATATTGACACAAGTATGTTTTATAAAGCAGATATATTGACACAAGTATGTTTTATAAAGCAGATATACACGATATTGACACAAGTATGTTTTATAAAGCAGATATACATGATATTGACACAAGTATGTCTTATAAAGCAGACATATTGACACAAGTATGTTTTATAAAGCAGATATACACGATATTGACACAAGTATGTTTTATAAAGCAGATATACACGATATTGACACAAGTATGTTTTATAAAGCAGACATATTGACACAAGTATGTTTTATAAAGTATGTTTTATAAAGCAGATATACACGATATTGACACAAATATGTTTTATAAAGCAGATATACACGATATTGACACAAGTATGTTTTATAAAGCAGACATATTGACACAAGTATGTTTTATAAAGTATGTTTTATAAAGCAGATATACACGATATTGACACAAGTATGTTTTATAAAGCAGATATACACGATATTGACACAAGTATGTTTTATAAAGCAGATATACACGATATTGACACAAGTATGTTTTATAAAGCAGATATAAACGATATTGACACAAGTATGTTTTATAAAGCAGACATATTGACACAAATATGTTTTATAAAGCAGATATACACGATATTGACACAAGTATGTTTTATAAAGCAGATATACACGATATTGACTAAATTATGTTTTATAAAGCAGATATACACGATATTGACACAAGTATGTTTTATAAAGCAGATATACACGATATTGACTAAATTATGTTTTATAAAGCAGATATACACGATATTGAGACAAATATGTTTTATAAAGCAGATATACACGATATTGACACAAGTATGTTTTATAAAGCAGATATACACGATATTGACTAAATTATGTTTTATAAAGCAGATATACACGATATTGACACAAGTATGTTTTATAAAGCAGAAATATTGACACAAATATGTTTTATAAAGCAGATATATTGACACAAGTATGTTTTATAAAGCAGATATACACGATATTGACACAAGTATGTTTTATAAAGCAGATATACACGATATTGACACAAGTATGTTTTATAAAGCAGATATAAACGATATTGACACAAGTATGTTTTATAAAGCAGACATATTGACACAAATATGTTTTATAAAGCAGATATACACGATATTGACACAAGTATGTTTTATAAAGTATGTTTTATAAAGCAGATATACATGATATTGACACAAGTATGTTTTATAAAGCAGATATACACGATATTGACTAAAGTATGTTTTATAAAGCAGATATACACCATATTGACACAAATATGTTTTATAAAGCAGATATACACGATATTGACACAAGTATGTTTTATAAAGCAGACATATTGACACAAGTATGTTTTATAAAGCAGATATACACCATATTGACACAAGTATGTTTTATAAAGCAGATATACACCATATTGACACAAGTATGTTTTATAAAGCAGATATACACGATATTGACTAAAGTATGTTTTATAAAGCAGATATACATGATATTGACACAAGTATGTTTTATAAAGCAGATATACACGATATTGACACACGTATGTTTTATAAAGCAGATATACACGATATTGACACAAGTATGTTTTATAAAGCAGATATACACGATATTGACACAAGTATGTTTTATAAAGTATGTTTTATAAAGCAGATATACACGATATTGACACAAGTATGTTTTATAAAGCAGATATACACGATATTGACACAAGTATGTTTTATAAAGCAGATATACACGATATTGACACAAGTATGTTTTATAAAGTATGTTTTATAAAGCAGATATACACGATATTGACACACGTATGTTTTATAAAGCAGATATACACGATATTGACACAAGTATGTTTTATAAAGCAGATATACACGATATTGACACAAGTATGTTTTATAAAGCAGATATATTGACACAAGTATGTTTTATAAAGTATGTTTTATAAAGCAGATATACACGATATTGACACAAGTATGTTTTATAAAGCAGATATACACGATATTGACACAAGTATGTTTTATAAAGCAGATATACACGATATTGACACAAGTATGTTTTATAAAGTATGTTTTATAAAGCAGATATACACGATATTGACACAAGTATGTTTTATAAAGTATGTTTTATAAAGCAGATATACACAATATTGACACAAGTATGTTTTATAAAGCAGATATACACGATATTGACACAAGTATGTTTTATAAAGCAGATATACACGATATTGACACAAGTATGTTTTATAAAGTATGTTTTATAAAGCAGATATACACGATATTGACTAAAGTATGTTTTATAAAGCAGATATACACGATATTGACACAAGTATGTTTTATAAAGCAGATATACACGATATTGACACAAGTATGTTTTATAAAGTATGTTTTATAAAGCAGATATACACGATATTGACACAAGTATGTTTTATAAAGTATGTTTTATAAAGCAGATATACATGATATTGACACAAGTATGTTTTATAAAGCAGATATACACGATATTGACACAAGTATGTTTTATAAAGCAGATATAAACGATATTGACACAAGTATGTTTTATAAAGCAGATATACACGATATTGACACAAGTATGTTTTATAAAGCAGATATACACGATATTGACACAAGTATGTTTTATAAAGTATGTTTTATAAAGCAGATATATTGACACAAGTATGTTTTATAAAGTATGTTTTATAAAGCAGATATACATGATATTGACACAAGTATGTTTTATAAAGCAGATATACACGATATTGACACAAGTATGTTTTATAAAGCAGATATAAACGATATTGACACAAGTATGTTTTATAAAGCAGATATACACGATATTGACACAAGTATGTTTTATAAAGCAGATATACACGATATTGACACAAGTATGTTTTATAAAGCAGATATACACGATATTGACACAAGTATGTTTTATAAAGCAGATATACACGATATTGACACAAGTATGTTTTATAAAGTATGTTTTATAAAGCAGATATACACGATATTGACACAAGTATGTTTTATAAAGCAGAAATATTGACACAAGTATGTTTTATAAAGCAGAAATATTGACACAAGTATGTTTTATAAAGCAGATATACTCGATATTGACACAAGTATGTTTTATAAAGCAGATATACACGATATTGACACAAGTATGTTTTATAAAGCAGATATACACGATATTGACACAAGTATGTTTTATAAAGCAGAAATATTGACACAAGTATGTTTTATAAAGCAGATATACACGATATTGACACAAGTATGTTTTATAAAGCAGATATACACGATATTGACACAAGTATGTTTTATAAAGCAGATATACACGATATTGACACAAGTATGTTTTATAAAGCAGATATACACGATATTGACACAAGTATGTTTTATAAAGCAGATATACACGATATTGACACAAGTATGTTTTATAAAGTATGTTTTATAAAGCAGATATACACGATATTGACACAAGTATGTTTTATAAAGCAGAAATATTGACACAAGTATGTTTTATAAAGCAGAAATATTGACACAAGTATGTTTTATAAAGCAGATATACTCGATATTGACACAAGTATGTTTTATAAAGTATGTTTTATAAAGCAGATATACACGATATTGACTAAAGTATGTTTTATAAAGCAGATATACACGATATTGACACAAGTATGTTTTATAAAGCAGAAATATTGACACAAGTATGTTTTATAAAGCAGATATACACGATATTGACACAAGTATGTTTTATAAAGCAGAAATATTGACACAAGTATGTTTTATAAAGCAGATATACACGATATTGACACAAGTATGTTTTATAAAGCAGAAATATTGACACAAGTATGTTTTATAAAGCAGATATACACAATATTGACACAAGTATGTTTTATAAAGCAGATATACACGATATTGACACAAGTATGTTTTATAAAGCAGAAATATTGACACAAGTATGTTTTATAAAGCAGATATACACGATATTGACACAAGTATGTTTTATAAAGTATGTTTTATAAAGCAGATATACACAATATTGACACAAGTATGTTTTATAAAGCAGAAATATTGACACAAGTATGTTTTATAAAGCAGATATACACAATATTGACACAAGTATGTTTTATAAAGCAGATATACACGATATTGACACAAGTATGTTTTATAAAGCAGAAATATTGACACAAGTATGTTTTATAAAGCAGATATACACGATATTGACACAAGTATGTTTTATAAAGCAGATATACACGATATTGACACAAGTATGTTTTATAAAGCAGATATACACGATATTGACACAAGTATGTTTTATAAAGCAGAAATATTGACACAAGTATGTTTTATAAAGCAGATATACACGATATTGACACAAGTATGTTTTATAAAGCAGATATACACGATATTGACACAAGTATGTTTTATAAAGCAGATATACACGATATTGACACAAGTATGTTTTATAAAGCAGATATACACGATATTGACACAAGTATGTTTTATAAAGCAGATATACACGATATTGACACAAGTATGTTTTATAAAGCAGATATACACCATATT
Organism: Entelurus aequoreus; assembly: GCF_033978785.1. Taxonomy (NCBI): domain Eukaryota; kingdom Metazoa; phylum Chordata; class Actinopteri; order Syngnathiformes; family Syngnathidae; genus Entelurus; species Entelurus aequoreus. Next base: position 16,842 of record NW_026908086.1, on the reverse strand, counting down.
GACTAAAGTATGTTTTATAAAGCAGATATACATGATATTGACACAAGTATGTTTTATAAAGCAGATATACACGATATTGACACAAGTATGTTTTATAAAGCAGATATACATGATATTGACACAAGTATGTTTTATAAAGCAGATATACACGAAAATGACTAAAGTATGTTTTATAAAGCAGATATACACGATATTGACACAAGTATGTTTTATAAAGCAGATATACACGATATTGACACAAGTATGTTTTATAAAGCAGATATACATGATATTGACACAAGTATGTTTTATAAAGCAGATATACACGATATTGACACAAGTATGTTTTATAAAGCAGATATACACGATATTGACACAAGTATGTTTTATAAAGCAGATATACACGATATTGACACAAGTATGTTTTATAAAGTATGTTTTATAAAGCACATATACACGATATTGACACAAGTATGTTTTATAAATCAGATATACACGATATTGACTAAAGTATGTTTTATAAAGTATGTTTTATAAAGCAGATATACACGAAAAATGACTAAAGTATGTTTTATAAAGCAGATATACACAATATTGACACAAGTATGTTTTATAAAGCACATATACACAATATTGACACAAGTATGTTTTATAAAGCAGATATACACGATATTGACACAAGTATGTTTTATAAAGCAGATATATTGACACAAGTATGTTTTATAAAGCAGATATACACGATATTGACACAAGTATGTTTTATAAAGCAGATATACATGATATTGACACAAGTATGTTTTATAAAGCAGATATACACGAAAAATGACTAAAGTATGTTTTATAAAGCAGATATAAAGGATATTGACACAAGTATGTTTTATAAAGCAGATATACACGATATTGACACAAGTATGTTTTATAAAGCAGATATACACGATATTGACACAAGTATGTTTTATAAAGCAGACATATTGACACAAGTATGTTTTATAAAGCAGATATACACGATATTGACACAAGTATGTTTTATAAAGCAGATATACATGATATTGACTAAAGTATGTTTTATAAAGCAGATATACATGATATTGACACAAGTATGTTTTATAAAGCAGATATACACGATATTGACACACGTATGTTTTATAAAGCAGATATACACGATATTGACACAAGTATGTTTTATAAAGCAGATATACACGATATTGACACAAGTATGTTTTATAAAGTATGTTTTATAAAGCAGATATACACGATATTGACACAAGTATGTTTTATAAAGTATGTTTTATAAAGCAGATATACACGATATTGACACAAGTATGTTTTATAAAGTATGTTTTATAAAGCAGATATACATGATATTGACACACGTATGTTTTATAAAGCAGATATACACGATATTGACACACGTATGTTTTATAAAGCAGATATACACGATATTGACACAAGTATGTTTTATAAAGCAGACATACACGATATTGACACAAGTATGTTTTATAAAGCAGATATACACGATATTGACACAAGTATGTTTTATAAAGCAGATATAAACGATATTGACACAAGTATGTTTTATAAAGCAGACATATTGACACAAATATGTTTTATAAAGCAGATATACACGATATTGACACAAGTATGTTTTATAAAGTATGTTTTATAAAGCAGATATACATGATATTGACACAAGTATGTTTTATAAAGCAGATATACACGATATTGACTAAAGTATGTTTTATAAAGCAGATATACACCATATTGACACAAATATGTTTTATAAAGCAGATATACACGATATTGACACAAGTATGTTTTATAAAGCAGATATACACGATATTGACACAAGTATGTTTTATAAAGCAGACATATTGACACAAATATGTTTTATAAAGCAGATATATTGACACAAGTATGTTTTATAAAGCAGATATACACGATATTGACACAAGTATGTTTTATAAAGCAGATATACACGATATTGACACAAGTATGTTTTATAAAGCAGATATACATGATATTGACACAAGTATGTTTTATAAAGCAGATATACACGATATTGACACAAGTATGTTTTATAAAGCAGATATACACGATATTGACACAAGTATGTTTTATAAAGCAGACATATTGACACAAGTATGTTTTATAAAGCAGATATACACCATATTGACACAAGTATGTTTTATAAAGCAGATATACACGATATTGACACAAGTATGTTTTATAAAGCAGATATACACGATATTGACACAAGTATGTTTTATAAAGCAGATATACACCATATTGACACAAGTATGTTTTATAAAGCAGATATACATGATATTGACACAAGTATGTCTTATAAAGCAGACATATTGACACAAGTATGTTTTATAAAGCAGATATACACGATATTGACACAAGTATGTTTTATAAAGCAGATATAAACGATATTGACACAAGTATGTTTTATAAAGCAGATATACACGATATTGACACAAGTATGTTTTATAAAGCAGATATACACCATATTGACACAAGTATGTTTTATAAAGCAGATATACACGATATTGACACAAGTATGTTTTATAAAGCAGATATACACGATATTGACACAAGTATGTTTTATAAAGCAGACATATTGACACAAGTATGTTTTATAAAGCAGATATACACGATATTGACACAAGTATGTTTTATAAAGCAGATATATTGACACAAGTATGTTTTATAAAGCAGATATATTGACACAAGTATGTTTTATAAAGCAGATATACACGATATTGACACAAGTATGTTTTATAAAGCAGATATACATGATATTGACACAAGTATGTCTTATAAAGCAGACATATTGACACAAGTATGTTTTATAAAGCAGATATACACGATATTGACACAAGTATGTTTTATAAAGCAGATATACACGATATTGACACAAGTATGTTTTATAAAGCAGACATATTGACACAAGTATGTTTTATAAAGTATGTTTTATAAAGCAGATATACACGATATTGACACAAATATGTTTTATAAAGCAGATATACACGATATTGACACAAGTATGTTTTATAAAGCAGACATATTGACACAAGTATGTTTTATAAAGTATGTTTTATAAAGCAGATATACACGATATTGACACAAGTATGTTTTATAAAGCAGATATACACGATATTGACACAAGTATGTTTTATAAAGCAGATATACACGATATTGACACAAGTATGTTTTATAAAGCAGATATAAACGATATTGACACAAGTATGTTTTATAAAGCAGACATATTGACACAAATATGTTTTATAAAGCAGATATACACGATATTGACTAAATTATGTTTTATAAAGCAGATATACACGATATTGACACAAGTATGTTTTATAAAGCAGATATACACGATATTGACACAAGTATGTTTTATAAAGCAGATATAAACGATATTGACACAAGTATGTTTTATAAAGCAGACATATTGACACAAGTATGTTTTATAAAGCAGATATACACGATATTGACTAAATTATGTTTTATAAAGCAGATATACACGATATTGACACAAGTATGTTTTATAAAGCAGATATACACGATATTGACTAAATTATGTTTTATAAAGCAGATATACACGATATTGAGACAAATATGTTTTATAAAGCAGATATACACGATATTGACACAAGTATGTTTTATAAAGCAGATATACACGATATTGACTAAATTATGTTTTATAAAGCAGATATACACGATATTGACACAAGTATGTTTTATAAAGCAGAAATATTGACACAAATATGTTTTATAAAGCAGATATATTGACACAAGTATGTTTTATAAAGCAGATATACACGATATTGACACAAGTATGTTTTATAAAGCAGATATACACGATATTGACACAAGTATGTTTTATAAAGCAGATATAAACGATATTGACACAAGTATGTTTTATAAAGCAGACATATTGACACAAATATGTTTTATAAAGCAGATATACACGATATTGACACAAGTATGTTTTATAAAGTATGTTTTATAAAGCAGATATACATGATATTGACACAAGTATGTTTTATAAAGCAGATATACACGATATTGACTAAAGTATGTTTTATAAAGCAGATATACACCATATTGACACAAATATGTTTTATAAAGCAGATATACACGATATTGACACAAGTATGTTTTATAAAGCAGACATATTGACACAAGTATGTTTTATAAAGTATGTTTTATAAAGCAGATATACACGATATTGACACAAGTATGTTTTATAAAGCAGATATACACGATATTGACACAAGTATGTTTTATAAAGCAGACATATTGACACAAATATGTTTTATAAAGCAGATATACACGATATTGACACAAATATGTTTTATAAAGCAGACATATTGACACAAATATGTTTTATAAAGCAGACATATTGACACAAGTATGTTTTATAAAGCAGACATATTGACACAAGTATGTTTTATAAAGTATGTTTTATAAAGCAGATATACACGATATTGACACAAGTATGTTTTATAAAGCAGATATAAACGATATTGACACAAGTATGTTTTATAAAGCAGACATATTGACACAAATATGTTTTATAAAGCAGATATACACGATATTGACACAAGTATGTTTTATAAAGCAGATATACACGATATTGACTAAATTATGTTTTATAAAGCAGATATACACGATATTGACACAAGTATGTTTTATAAAGCAGAAATATTGACACAAATATGTTTTATAAAGCAGATATATTGACACAAGTATGTTTTATAAAGCAGACATACACGATATTGACACAAGTATGTTTTATAAAGCAGATATACACGATATTGACACAAGTATGTTTTATAAAGCAGATATAAACGATATTGACACAAGTATGTTTTATAAAGCAGACATATTGACACAAATATGTTTTATAAAGCAGATATACACGATATTGACACAAGTATGTTTTATAAAGTATGTTTTATAAAGCAGATATACATGATATTGACACAAGTATGTTTTATAAAGCAGATATACACGATATTGACACAAGTATGTTTTATAAAGCAGACATATTGACACAAATATGTTTTATAAAGCAGATATACACGATATTGACACAAGTATGTTTTATAAAGCAGATATACACGATATTGACACAAGTATGTTTTATAAAGCAGATATACACGATATTGACACAAGTATGTTTTATAAAGCAGATATACACGATATTGACACAAGTATGTTTTATAAAGCAGATATACACGATATTGACACAAGTATGTTTTATAAAGCAGACATATTGACACAAGTATGTTTTATAAAGCAGATATACACGATATTGACACAAATATGTCTTATAAAGCAGACATATTGACACAAGTATGTTTTATAAAGCAGATATACACGATATTGACACAAGTATGTTTTATAAAGCAGATATATTGACACAAGTATGTTTTATAAAGTATGTTTTATAAAGCAGATATACACGATATTGACACAAATATGTTTTATAAAGCAGATATACACGATATTGACACAAGTATGTTTTATAAAGCAGACATATTGACACAAGTATGTTTTATAAAGTATGTTTTATAAAGCAGATATACACGATATTGACACAAATATGTTTTATAAAGCAGATATACACGATATTGACACAAGTATGTTTTATAAAGCAGACATATTGACACAAGTATGTTTTATAAAGTATGTTTTATAAAGCAGATATACACGATATTGACACAAGTATGTTTTATAAAGCAGATATACACGATATTGACACAAGTATGTTTTATAAAGCAGATATACACGATATTGACTAAATTATGTTTTATAAAGCAGATATACACGATATTGACACAAGTATGTTTTATAAAGCAGATATACACGATATTGACTAAATTATGTTTTATAAAGCAGATATACACGATATTGACACAAGTATGTTTTATAAAGCAGACATATTGACACAAATATGTTTTATAAAGCAGATATACACGATATTGACACAAGTATGTTTTATAAAGCAGATATACACGATATTGACACAAGTATGTTTTATAAAGCAGATATACACGATATTGACACAAGTATGTTTTATAAAGCAGATATACACGATATTGACACAAGTATGTTTTATAAAGCAGATATACACGATATTGACACAAGTATGTTTTATAAAGCAGATATACACGATATTGACACAAGTATGTTTTATAAAGCAGATATACACGATATTGACACAAGTATGTTTTATAAAGCAGACATATTGACACAAGTATGTTTTATAAAGTATGTTTTATAAAGCAGATATACACGATATTGACACAAATATGTTTTATAAAGCAGATATACACGATATTGACACAAGTATGTTTTATAAAGCAGACATATTGACACAAGTATGTTTTATAAAGTATGTTTTATAAAGCAGATATACACGATATTGACACAAGTATGTTTTATAAAGCAGATATACACGATATTGACACAAATATGTTTTATAAAGCAGATATATTGACACAAGTATGTTTTATAAAGCAGACATATTGACACAAGTATGTTTTATAAAGTATGTTTTATAAAGCAGATATACACGATATTGACACAAGTATGTTTTATAAAGCAGACATATTGACACAAGTATGTTTTATAAAGTATGTTTTATAAAGCAGATATACACGATATTGACACAAGTATGTTTTATAAAGCAGATATACACGATATTGACACAAGTATGTTTTATAAAGCAGATATAAACGATATTGACACAAGTATGTTTTATAAAGCAGACATATTGACACAAATATGTTTTATAAAGCAGATATACACGATATTGACACAAGTATGTTTTATAAAGCAGATATACACGATATTGACTAAATTATGTTTTATAAAGCAGATATACACGATATTGACACAAGTATGTTTTATAAAGCAGAAATATTGACACAAATATGTTTTATAAAGCAGATATATTGACACAAGTATGTTTTATAAAGCAGATATACACGATATTGACACAAGTATGTTTTATAAAGCAGATATACACGATATTGACACAAGTATGTTTTATAAAGCAGATATACACGATATTGACACAAGTATGTTTTATAAAGCAGATATACACGATATTGACACAAGTATGTTTTATAAAGCAGATATACACGATATTGACACAAGTATGTTTTATAAAGCAGATATACACGATATTGACACAAGTATGTTTTATAAAGCAGATATAAACGATATTGACACAAGTATGTTTTATAAAGTATGTTTTATAAAGCAGATATACACGATATTGACTAAAGTATGTTTTATAAAGTATGTTTTATAAAGCAGATATACACGATATTGACACAAGTATGTTTTATAAAGCAGATATACACGATATTGACTAAAGTATGTTTTATAAAGTATGTTTTATAAAGCAGATATACACGATATTGACACAAGTATGTTTTATAAAGCAGATATACACGATATTGACACAAGTATGTTTTATAAAGTATGTTTTATAAAGCAGATATACATGATATTGACACAAGTATGTTTTATAAAGCAGATATACACGATATTGACTAAAGTATGTTTTATAAAGCAGATATACACCATATTGACACAAGTATGTTTTATAAAGCAGATATACACGATATTGACACAAGTATGTTTTATAAAGCAGACATATTGACACAAATATGTTTTATAAAGCAGATATATTGACACAAGTATGTTTTATAAAGCAGATATACACGATATTGACACAAGTATGTTTTATAAAGCAGATATACATGATATTGACACAAGTATGTTTTATAAAGCAGATATACACGATATTGACACAAGTATGTTTTATAAAGCAGATATACACGATATTGACACAAGTATGTTTTATAAAGCAGACATATTGACACAAGTATGTTTTATAAAGCAGATATACACGATATTGACACAAGTATGTTTTATAAAGCAGACATATTGACACAAGTATGTTTTATAAAGCAGATATACACGATATTGACACAAGTATGTTTTATAAAGCAGATATACACGATATTGACACAAGTATGTTTTATAAAGCAGATATACATGATATTGACACAAGTATGTCTTATAAAGCAGACATATTGACACAAGTATGTTTTATAAAGCAGATATACACGATATTGACACAAGTATGTTTTATAAAGCAGATATACACGATATTGACACAAGTATGTTTTATAAAGCAGATATACATGATATTGACACAAGTATGTTTTATAAAGCAGACATATTGACACAAGTATGTTTTATAAAGCAGATATACACGATATTGACACAAGTATGTTTTATAAAGCAGATATACATGATATTGACACAAGTATGTTTTATAAAGCAGATATACACGATATTGACACAAGTATGTTTTATAAAGCAGATATACACGATATTGACACAAGTATGTTTTATAAAGTATGTTTTATAAAGCAGATATACACGATATTGACACACGTATGTTTTATAAAGCAGATATACACGATATTGACACAAGTATGTTTTATAAAGCAGATATACACGATATTGACACAAGTATGTTTTATAAAGCAGATATATTGACACAAGTATGTTTTATAAAGTATGTTTTATAAAGCAGATATACACGATATTGACACAAGTATGTTTTATAAAGCAGATATACACGATATTGACACAAGTATGTTTTATAAAGCAGATATACACGATATTGACACAAGTATGTTTTATAAAGTATGTTTTATAAAGCAGATATACACGATATTGACACAAGTATGTTTTATAAAGTATGTTTTATAAAGCAGATATACACAATATTGACACAAGTATGTTTTATAAAGCAGATATACACGATATTGACACAAGTATGTTTTATAAAGCAGATATACACGATATTGACACAAGTATGTTTTATAAAGTATGTTTTATAAAGCAGATATACACGATATTGACTAAAGTATGTTTTATAAAGCAGATATACACGATATTGACACAAGTATGTTTTATAAAGCAGATATACACGATATTGACACAAGTATGTTTTATAAAGTATGTTTTATAAAGCAGATATACACGATATTGACACAAGTATGTTTTATAAAGTATGTTTTATAAAGCAGATATACATGATATTGACACAAGTATGTTTTATAAAGCAGATATACACGATATTGACACAAGTATGTTTTATAAAGCAGATATAAACGATATTGACACAAGTATGTTTTATAAAGCAGATATACACGATATTGACACAAGTATGTTTTATAAAGCAGATATACACGATATTGACACAAGTATGTTTTATAAAGTATGTTTTATAAAGCAGATATATTGACACAAGTATGTTTTATAAAGTATGTTTTATAAAGCAGATATACATGATATTGACACAAGTATGTTTTATAAAGCAGATATACACGATATTGACACAAGTATGTTTTATAAAGCAGATATAAACGATATTGACACAAGTATGTTTTATAAAGCAGATATACACGATATTGACACAAGTATGTTTTATAAAGCAGATATACACGATATTGACACAAGTATGTTTTATAAAGCAGATATACACGATATTGACACAAGTATGTTTTATAAAGCAGATATACACGATATTGACACAAGTATGTTTTATAAAGTATGTTTTATAAAGCAGATATACACGATATTGACACAAGTATGTTTTATAAAGCAGAAATATTGACACAAGTATGTTTTATAAAGCAGAAATATTGACACAAGTATGTTTTATAAAGCAGATATACTCGATATTGACACAAGTATGTTTTATAAAGCAGATATACACGATATTGACACAAGTATGTTTTATAAAGCAGATATACACGATATTGACACAAGTATGTTTTATAAAGCAGAAATATTGACACAAGTATGTTTTATAAAGCAGATATACACGATATTGACACAAGTATGTTTTATAAAGCAGAAATATTGACACAAGTATGTTTTATAAAGCAGATATACACGATATTGACACAAGTATGTTTTATAAAGCAGAAATATTGACACAAGTATGTTTTATAAAGCAGATATACACAATATTGACACAAGTATGTTTTATAAAGCAGATATACACGATATTGACACAAGTATGTTTTATAAAGCAGAAATATTGACACAAGTATGTTTTATAAAGCAGATATACACGATATTGACACAAGTATGTTTTATAAAGCAGATATACACGATATTGACACAAGTATGTTTTATAAAGCAGATATACACGATATTGACACAAGTATGTTTTATAAAGCAGAAATATTGACACAAGTATGTTTTATAAAGCAGATATACACGATATTGACACAAGTATGTTTTATAAAGCAGATATACACGATATTGACACAAGTATGTTTTATAAAGCAGATATACACGATATTGACACAAGTATGTTTTATAAAGCAGATATACACGATATTGACACAAGTATGTTTTATAAAGCAGATATACACGATATTGACACAAGTATGTTTTATAAAGCAGATATACACCATATTGACTAAAGTATGTTTTATAAAGCAGATATACATGATATTGACACAAGTATGTTTTATAAAGCAGATATACACGATATTGACACAAGTATGTTTTATAAAGCAGATATACATGATATTGACACAAGTATGTTTTATAAAGCAGATATACACGAAAAATGACTAAAGTATGTTTTATAAAGCAGATATACACGATATTGACACAAGTATGTTTTATAAAGCAGATATACACGATATTGACACAAGTATGTTTTATAAAGCAGATATACACGATATTGACACAAGTATGTTTTATAAAGCAGATATACACGATATTGACACAAGTATGTTTTATAAAGCAGATATACACGATATTGACACAAGTATGTTTTATAAAGCAGATATACACGATATTGACACAAGTATGTTTTATAAAGCAGATATACATGATATTGACACAAGTATGTTTTATAAAGCAGATATACACGAAAAATGACTAAAGTATGTTTTATAAAGCAGATATACACGATATTGACACAAGTATGTTTTATAAAGCAGATATACACGATATTGACACAAGTATGTTTTATAAAGCAGATATACACGATATTGACACAAGTATGTTTTATAAAGCAGATATACACGATATTGACACAAGTATGTTTTATAAAGTATGTTTTATAAAGCACATATACACAATATTGACACAAGTATGTTTTATAAAGCAGATATACACGAAAAATGACTAAAGTATGTTTTATAAAGTAGATATACACGATATTGACACAAGTATGTTTTATAAAGCAGATATACACGATATTGACACAAGTATGTTTTATAAAGCAGATATACACGATATTGACACAAGTATGTTTTATAAAGCAGATATACACGATATTGACACAAGTATGTTTTATAAAGCAGATATACACGATATTGACACAAGTATGTTTTATAAAGTATGTTTTATAAAGCACATATACACGATATTGACACAAGTATGTTTTATAAATCAGATATACACGATATTGACTAAAGTATGTTTTATAAAGTATGTTTTATAAAGCAGATATACACGAAAAATGACTAAAGTATGTTTTATAAAGCAGATATACACGAAAAATGACTAAAGTATGTTTTATAAAGCAGATATAAAGGATATTGACACAAGTATGTTTTATAAAGCAGATATACACGATATTGACACAAGTATGTTTTATAAAGCAGATATACACGATATTGACACAAGTATGTTTTATAAAGCAGACATATTGACACAAGTATGTTTTATAAAGCAGATATACACGATATTGACACAAGTATGTTTTATAAAGCAGATATACATGATATTGACTAAAGTATGTTTTATAAAGCAGATATACATGATATTGACACAAGTATGTTTTATAAAGCAGATATACACGATATTGACACACGTATGTTTTATAAAGCAGATATACACGATATTGACACAAGTATGTTTTATAAAGCAGATATACACGATATTGACACAAGTATGTTTTATAAAGTATGTTTTATAAAGCAGATATACACGATATTGACACAAGTATGTTTTATAAAGTATGTTTTATAAAGCAGATATACACGATATTGACACAAGTATGTTTTATAAAGTATGTTTTATAAAGCAGATATACATGATATTGACACACGTATGTTTTATAAAGCAGATATACACGATATTGACACACGTATGTTTTATAAAGCAGATATACACGATATTGACACAAGTATGTTTTATAAAGCAGACATACACGATATTGACACAAGTATGTTTTATAAAGCAGATATACACGATATTGACACAAGTATGTTTTATAAAGCAGATATAAACGATATTGACACAAGTATGTTTTATAAAGCAGACATATTGACACAAATATGTTTTATAAAGCAGATATACACGATATTGACACAAGTATGTTTTATAAAGTATGTTTTATAAAGCAGATATACACGATATTGACTAAAGTATGTTTTATAAAGCAGATATACACCATATTGACACAAATATGTTTTATAAAGCAGATATACACGATATTGACACAAGTATGTTTTATAAAGCAGATATACACGATATTGACACAAGTATGTTTTATAAAGCAGACATATTGACACAAATATGTTTTATAAAGCAGATATATTGACACAAGTATGTTTTATAAAGCAGATATACACGATATTGACACAAGTATGTTTTATAAAGCAGATATACACGATATTGACACAAGTATGTTTTATAAAGCAGATATACATGATATTGACACAAGTATGTTTTATAAAGCAGATATACACGATATTGACACAAGTATGTTTTATAAAGCAGATATACACGATATTGACACAAGTATGTTTTATAAAGCAGACATATTGACACAAGTATGTTTTATAAAGCAGATATACACCATATTGACACAAGTATGTTTTATAAAGCAGATATACACGATATTGACACAAGTATGTCTTATAAAGCAGACATATTGACACAAGTATGTTTTATAAAGCAGATATACACGATATTGACACAAGTATGTTTTATAAAGCAGATATAAACGATATTGACACAAGTATGTTTTATAAAGCAGATATACACGATATTGACACAAGTATGTTTTATAAAGCAGATATACACCATATTGACACAAGTATGTTTTATAAAGCAGATATACACGATATTGACACAAGTATGTTTTATAAAGCAGATATACACGATATTGACACAAGTATGTTTTATAAAGCAGATATACACGATATTGACACAAGTATGTTTTATAAAGCAGATATACACGATATTGACACAAGTATGTTTTATAAAGCAGATATACACGATATTGACACAAGTATGTTTTATAAAGCAGATATATTGACACAAGTATGTTTTATAAAGCAGATATATTGACACAAGTATGTTTTATAAAGCAGATATACACGATATTGACACAAGTATGTTTTATAAAGCAGATATACATGATATTGACACAAGTATGTCTTATAAAGCAGACATATTGACACAAGTATGTTTTATAAAGCAGATATACACGATATTGACACAAGTATGTTTTATAAAGCAGATATACACGATATTGACACAAGTATGTTTTATAAAGCAGACATATTGACACAAGTATGTTTTATAAAGTATGTTTTATAAAGCAGATATACACGATATTGACACAAATATGTTTTATAAAGCAGATATACACGATATTGACACAAGTATGTTTTATAAAGCAGACATATTGACACAAGTATGTTTTATAAAGTATGTTTTATAAAGCAGATATACACGATATTGACACAAGTATGTTTTATAAAGCAGATATACACGATATTGACACAAGTATGTTTTATAAAGCAGATATACACGATATTGACACAAGTATGTTTTATAAAGCAGATATAAACGATATTGACACAAGTATGTTTTATAAAGCAGACATATTGACACAAATATGTTTTATAAAGCAGATATACACGATATTGACACAAGTATGTTTTATAAAGCAGATATACACGATATTGACTAAATTATGTTTTATAAAGCAGATATACACGATATTGAGACAAATATGTTTTATAAAGCAGATATACACGATATTGACACAAGTATGTTTTATAAAGCAGATATACACGATATTGACTAAATTATGTTTTATAAAGCAGATATACACGATATTGACACAAGTATGTTTTATAAAGCAGAAATATTGACACAAATATGTTTTATAAAGCAGATATATTGACACAAGTATGTTTTATAAAGCAGATATACACGATATTGACACAAGTATGTTTTATAAAGCAGATATACACGATATTGACACAAGTATGTTTTATAAAGCAGATATAAACGATATTGACACAAGTATGTTTATAAAGCAGACATATTGACACAAATATGTTTTATAAAGCAGATATACACGATATTGACACAAGTATGTTTTATAAAGTATGTTTTATAAAGCAGATATACATGATATTGACACAAGTATGTTTTATAAAGCAGATATACACGATATTGACTAAAGTATGTTTTATAAAGCAGATATACACCATATTGACACAAATATGTTTTATAAAGCAGATATACACGATATTGACACAAGTATGTTTTATAAAGCAGACATATTGACACAAGTATGTTTTATAAAGTATGTTTTATAAAGCAGATATACACGATATTGACACAAGTATGTTTTATAAAGCAGATATACACGATATTGACACAAGTATGTTTTATAAAGCAGACATATTGACACAAATATGTTTTATAAAGCAGATATACACGATATTGACACAAATATGTTTATAAAGCAGACATATTGACACAAATATGTTTTATAAAGCAGACATATTGACACAAGTATGTTTTATAAAGCAGACATATTGACACAAGTATGTTTTATAAAGTATGTTTATAAAGCAGATATACACGATATTGACACAAGTATGTTTTATAAAGCAGATATAAACGATATTGACACAAGTATGTTTTATAAAGCAGACATATTGACACAAATATGTTTTATAAAGCAGATATACACGATATTGACACAAGTATGTTTTATAAAGCAGATATACACGATATTGACTAAATTATGTTTTATAAAGCAGATATACACGATATTGACACAAGTATGTTTTATAAAGCAGAAATATTGACACAAATATGTTTTATAAAGCAGATATATTGACACAAGTATGTTTTATAAAGCAGACATACACGATATTGACACAAGTATGTTTTATAAAGCAGATATACACGATATTGACACAAGTATGTTTTATAAAGCAGATATAAACGATATTGACACAAGTATGTTTTATAAAGCAGACATATTGACACAAATATGTTTTATAAAGCAGATATACACGATATTGACAGCAAGTATGTTTTATAAAGTATGTTTTATAAAGCAGATATACATGATATTGACACAAGTATGTTTTATAAAGCAGATATACACGATATTGACTAAAGTATGTTTTATAAAGCAGATATACACCATATTGACACAAGTATGTTTTATAAAGCAGATATACACGATATTGACACAAGTATGTTTTATAAAGCAGACATATTGACACAAATATGTTTTATAAAGCAGATATACACGATATTGACACAAGTATGTTTTATAAAGCAGATATACACGATATTGACACAAGTATGTTTTATAAAGCAGATATACACGATATTGACACAAGTATGTTTTATAAAGCAGATATACACGATATTGACACAAGTATGTTTTATAAAGCAGATATACACGATATTGACACAAGTATGTTTTATAAAGCAGATATACATGATATTGACACAAGTATGTCTTATAAAGCAGACATATTGACACAAGTATGTTTTATAAAGCAGATATACACGATATTGACACAAGTATGTTTTATAAAGCAGATATACACGATATTGACACAAGTATGTTTTATAAAGCAGACATATTGACACAAGTATGTTTTATAAAGTATGTTTTATTAAAGCAGATATACACGATATTGACACAAGTATGTTTTATAAAGCAGATATACACGATATTGACACAAGTATGTTTTATAAAGCAGATATACACGATATTGACTAAATTATGTTTTATAAAGCAGATATACACGATATTGACACAAGTATGTTTTATAAAGCAGATATACACGATATTGACTAAATTATGTTTTATAAAGCAGATATACACGATATTGACACAAGTATGTTTTATAAAGCAGACATATTGACACAAATATGTTTTATAAAGCAGATATACACGATATTGACACAAGTATGTTTTATAAAGCAGATATACACGATATTGACACAAGTATGTTTTATAAAGCAGATATACACGATATTGACACAGTATGTTTTATAAAGCAGATATACACGATATTGACACAAGTATGTTTTATAAGCAGATATACACGATATTGACACAAGTATGTTTTATAAAGCAGACATATTGACACAAGTTATGTTTATAAAGTATGTTTTATAAAGCAGATATACACGATATTGACACAAAATGTTTTATAAAGCAGATATACACGATATTGACACAAGTATGTTTATAAAGCAGACATATGACACAAGTATGTTTTATAAAGTATGTTTTATAAAGCAGATATACACGATATTGACACAAGTCTGTTTTATAAGCAGATATACACGATATTGACACAAGTATGTTTTATAAAGCAGATATAAACGATATTGACACAAGTATGTTTTATAAAGCAGACATATTGACACAAGTATGTTTTATAAAGTATGTTTTATAAAGCAGATATACACGATATTGACACAAGTATGTTTTATAAAGCAGAT
>NW_026908085.1:80000-83955 GCF_033978785.1 Entelurus aequoreus | reverse complement strand
CCCCCGCCTTCTAATTGGACTGAAAGACCCATTTCGAAGCAATACATTATATGGATTAATGTGCCTGAGAGGAATGTCCATCTAATGAGTGGTTGATGGGAGAACCTGTAGTCTCTCGGCCAAAAGCAGTACTTAATCACATTTACATTCGGCAGCTGAACAAATGTCATTTTTTAGACGGTTTCTGTTTGAGACTTAAGGACCTCATGGACCCAAAGACTCGTCTCCCCAAGTCCCTCAAGGACCGAGAACGTTGGAGGGTCAGCCTGGGTGGTGGGGATGGAGAAAAGGAGGGAGAGGAAAGAGGCGAGAGGGAGTGACAGCTGCTCTCCAGGCTCTGAGAGCAGGAGAGGTTAAAAAGGCTGGCGCTGGACGAGAGGTGTTTGTCCTCCTTTGCTCTCAGCAGTCTGTTGCCTTCATCTCTGCTCGCACTCGCAGCACTTTGCCCCACATCGAAGGAGGAGACCCAGTTTGCCCGATGAGTGGGCTCATCGTGGTTGCGAGGCACCAACAAGCCCTGGGACTCGCTCCTGAACAGAGCCCTCCTGGACATCCTGACGCCAGAACTCCGTTTCTCCACACCCTCCTTACCCCTCTTCTTGGAGAAAACAGGAGATTGTTCTACCTTTGACACCACCTTCACCCTTCTCTGTTCCCCCTTCCAGCTTCCGCCGATGTTCCTTGTCCAGCCATAACCATACTCCGCCCTGTCCATCTCCTCTCTCTCACTCTGTGTGTCTTTGCTCCAAAGACGCCCCTCAAAGGCTCTGCTAAGTTTGCTGGAAGGCTTTCTGCATGATTGTGTCTCCTCCTCACCCCAAGTAGTGCCATAATCCTCCCTCCTGGCGTAGCTGCTCACGGTTGCTGCCCTTATCAACTTGTGAGACGCATGCTTGCCTCTGTAGAGCCCGTCCCCCTCTACCCTATTCCAGCTCCCACTAGCCCCGCTTTCTCCCCCGCTGTGTCGAAGGGATCCACTCCTGGGAAGGATGCCGGCGTACTCCACAGGGGACGTTGTGATGGTGGCACGGGGCAGGGAACACTGAAAAGGGGCGTCTCTTCGGAACACAGAGAGAGGGGTAGCTCCCAAAGGAGAGGGTTGGAGAGGACGTGGGGGAGAGTGGGCTCTCTGTGTTGGGCGAGAGGCAGGAGAGGACGCCGTGGAGGAGGGGAGGTCAGACGGAGAGGGGATCTGCTGGTAGTGGCTGTGGGAGAAGTAGTGTGGAGAGGGAGTGTGGTAAGGGTGAATGGGGCTGCTGGAGTGCGATAGAGGTGGGGTGACACTGCACTGGGACTGTGGCGAATGGGTGACGCTGAGAGACAACTGGATTGGTCTTTGAGGGTTCAGCTCGGACAGTCGTATATAGTCATGTGGTTGCTCTGTGTGGGCTGTCAGGTGAACTTTACTATGCTTCTTCACCTCTTTGGCTGCATCAGCCTGGAAGCAGTCAATGTCCAGCTCTACGCCTTGCTCCATCAGCCCGACTACCACAGCCCTAGACAGGCCAGAAAGACGTGAGATCTCTTCCACCATTGGGGACTCCTCAGTTAGCTTGGGACTGGGGCTGGACTCCTGCATGAAGCTGCTACGCTGAGACCCTGGACCAGATCCAGAACTGTTCCCCAATGTTAAGGTTCCAGCCTCAGATAGAGGCCCGGCACTCCAGTCCAAGGAGCGAGAGAAGGCTGCTGGCCCGAATCCAGAAGTGGCCCCAGGAGTCGAAGTGACCTCCAGGGAGCTGCGATGGCTCAGGGAGTTGGGACAGGTGGAAATGCGGGGCCGTGCTCTAAGTGCTGGGCCGGGTGTGGAGGAGGCTTGTGTTGGTACTGAAGCTGCTGAGTCATCTCCCACATTGACATTTTTGGGTTTGTCCACAAACCCTCTGTTGGAGTTCAAACCATGGGCAAGGTTCAAGTTTAGGTTGAGATGCAAGTTGATGTTCAGATCGTCTCCAGTCGCAGAGGGAAGACTACCCAGGTTGATTGAGTTCCTAGTGGCTTTTTTCCCTGTAGTGCTGAGGCTGACTCTAGCCGAGTTACCCAGTAGTGA
This sequence comes from Entelurus aequoreus, assembly GCF_033978785.1. Taxonomy (NCBI): domain Eukaryota; kingdom Metazoa; phylum Chordata; class Actinopteri; order Syngnathiformes; family Syngnathidae; genus Entelurus; species Entelurus aequoreus. The sequence goes on along the minus strand of NW_026908085.1, from coordinate 81,905 downwards.
TTTGCAAGGTGTTACATTAGAAGGTGTATTGCGGCTCTCAAAGGCGGACAGGGACTGAGTGGAACCGTGACTTTTACCAGGCATGCTAAGGCCTCTGTGCGTGAATGAACATGGGGTAGCAGTTGAGGCAAGATCAGGTATGGAGAGGTTTATTCGATGGTGGTACTCGTGAGCGAGCCTAGAGATGTACTGCTCCAACTGTGTCAGAGAGGACTGGGTAGTGGGATTCGGGCGTTGGACATGTTGACTTATTTTCTCTGTTGGTTTGTCCAGCTGGTTTCCTTCAGCGTTAGGAGAAGGTGGGCGCTCTTGAGTGTGAGAGGTGAAGAGGGGACTCTGGAGGGCGACGGCGTGTAACGGACTGGGGTATGGGTACACCTCTTTTGTCCTACGGGACACAAGGTCTTCACAGTAACATGGTTCCAACTGTGGTTTTTGCACATGGGAGACACGGTCGAGTTTTAGGAGGTAAGAAATCAAGGGGTAGTTGAGGCCTGAGCAGAGGTTGAACAAAAAGCTGAGACCAGACACCTCAGGGTCACTTGAAACTGTAAGACATAAGGAAGGAGGATTATTTATAAGAAAGGAAGTTTCAGTTACAGTACATTTATTTCATGGTGCCACTATTTTTATCGTCTCACCTGAAACTGCTGACTCTCCTGTTGGCTCAGATTCCTTGTGTGTACGGTGGAGTACGGGCTGCTGCACCGCACAGTCTGACCACAGAATGTCAGTGTTGTCAGTCGAACTGGGGACCTGGTCCCACAGCTTCAGGGGTCTGACCGCAGGGGCAGCCTCACTGGACACAGAGTAGCAGGAGTCGGACAGCGAGCTGCCGCTCACAGAATAGAACCCTACAACGCAAGACATGCATATTATTTTTGTGAATATTCTAAAGACCTGTCAAAAAACAAACCAGTTTAGGTATCTGTGACATCTCAGAATTTAAAGTAGCAGTAGAGTGGAAAAACAAGTTGACTTTAAATACTTAATTGTGTTTCACTGTATCCATTAAACCAGTGGTCCCCAACCACCGGGCCACGGCCCGGTACCGGTCCGTGGATCGATTGGTACCGGGCCGCATAAGAAATTAAAAAAAAAAAATCAACATAAGAAACACAAGATACACTTACAATTAGTGCACCAACCCAAAAAAACTCCCTCCCTCATTCACACTCATTCGCACAAAAGGGTTGTTTCTTTCTGTTATTAATATTTCTGGTTCCTACATTATAGATCAATATATATCAATAAAGTCTGCAGGGATACAGTCCGTAAGCACACATGACTGTATTTTTTTATGACAAACTTATTATGGTTAGTTTGTATGTTTAGCACTTAGCAATGCTGCTGATGCTATATAGTGTTTCAAGCTGCATCCGTTCAGCACTCTGCTTCTAAAACTTATTACCGTATTTTCCGGACTATAAGTCGCAGTTTTTTTTCATAGTTTGGCCGGGGGTGCGACTTATACTCAGGAGCGACTTATGTGTGAAATTATTAACACAATAGCGTAAAATATCAAATAATATTATTTATCTCATTCACGTAAGAGACTAGACGTATAAGATTTCATGGGATTTAGCGATTAGGAGTGACAGATTGTTTGGTAAACGTATAGCACGTTCTATATGTTATAGTTATTTGAATGACTCTTACCATAATATGTTACGTTAACATACCAGGCACGTTCTCAGTTGGTTATTTATGCCTCATATAACGTACACTTATTCAGCCTGTTGTTCACTATTCTTTATTTATTTGAAATTGCCTTTCAAATGTCTATTCTTGGTGTTGGCTTTTATCAAATAAATTTCCCCAAAAAATGCGACTTATACTCAAGTGCGACTTATATATGTTTTTTTCCTTCTTTATTATGCATTTTCGGCCGGTGCGACTTATACT